>NC_143559.1:11152500-11452500 GCF_054136105.1 Typopeltis vanoorti | reverse complement strand
GGAGGGATTTAAAAAAAAAAAAAAACCTAATAGCTTGTCATTTGGTTCCTGGCAAGAAGCACCGTCGAAAACAGTGCAAACACGAGGCGTCAATCAACGGTCTGAAGCGATGCCTTCATCAAAATCGAACTATGATAAATGGCAGGTATTCCGTAAGAAGCGGGTAAAGAATGCCCCTGGAGTGGTCGACCAGTGACTTGCGAAAATCACGAACAAGCAATTTATGGATCGATTGAATGATCTCAAAACTGAAATCAATAGGCGAACGACCCGCCGAGTTAGAAGCGCCGAGATGGGGTTTCTTTGCGGAGATAAACTTTACACATGAGACACAGAAACGCGTCTCAATCTCCGACTTCTCCTGTTCAGTACCCGTTTTGTCTTCGCTGAATTCCGAAGCTATTTTACGTTTTGGTCTTGTTAAATTTTTTTCGGGTTTCATTAGCACTCCCATCATTTTGATATTTTTTTCTACGCATCCTTTTTATGTACACTTGGAATTTTACATACAATCAAAACAAACCTTATAAACTCAGAACTCGTCTAGAGCAGGCATTTACAACATTCATGCCCAAGATGAGATTCGAACCCACAACCTGTTGGTTGAATAGTGTGCATGTTATCACTCGCCATTAATTATCTTCTTATTTTTGCAAATTTAGAAAAATAAACAACATACGCATGATAAAGAATAATTGGGGAAGACAGCCGAAGTGAAAACTTGGAGCTTTGTTGCGAATGTGTCCACAACCGCTGTGCTAATCAGCTCTTTAGAAAGAATTATTCGATAAAGCATTTTTTAGAAAGAAAGAATGACATTTACCGTTCTTGTGTTTCTTTAAGAAGGAACTGAATAAGCACTGTGGATTACAAGACTACTTAATCGTGCTAACTGTTAGCTACCATCAAATACTTCGAAGTCAAATTCATCTGTTTCTTGCTTTAATTCTCTGCATATATTTTTGTTTTACAAACTGTGATTATATGAAATTATTTGATCATCCATAACCATAGTTTTATGCTACACTCTTCCATTGATAAATTATAATTTTGTGCATGCCTTAATATTTCACACGTTTCTCAATGCTTTTGTCTAATTGTATGCCAACCTTTGTATCTCATTGCACATGCATTTAGAAACAAATCATTTAATTTTCATTTACTGTCAGTGATCAAGTACTTCTATACGGCACTGTAGTTATAACGAAATTGAAATGGAAGATGAAGTATCAAATTCTGTTAAAACAACAATAAAATCAATGTAGTGAATATTTTTATTTGCAAACGTTTACATATATGCACACATAGCTGACGATCTTTTAAGAAGTTTTTAACTAACATTTCATGTAGTTGATCTCAGATAGTGGTAGCAGATTATCCTTCCCTGAATTAAGCTTTTTATTTACGACAACTGCTGGCAAAATTACCGGCTTTTATGTGTTATAGCTTTAGTCCTGTAGCAATGCAAACCATTCAATTACCCTTGTTGTAACCAGATTTATCTTCACCTTCAGATAAGGATTTATACATAAAATTTGGAAGTCAAATCGGGTGATGATATCGTCTTCATTAGATAAGAACGATGCTGCAAAACGCTAATTTTTTTAATTATCTGGAATCACGTCCGCAATGAAAATAGATGAACATGAATACGGACAGCGTATGATATAAGGATGACTTGAAAAAATTACAGAACCTTTTTTTTTTTTTTTTTAATCGTACCTACCAAGAGAACAACTGGCTTTGACTGTGGTTAATTTGCAGTTTTAAAATAAATTGCAGCAAATGGTACCAATGTTTATGACTTATATCATTGATAAAATACTTGGATAATCAATAATACTGTAGGCTATAGAGAATTATAAAAACAAATACATTAATCACACGTTTCTGTTTTTGACATGAATGGCTGCATCAACAGACTATTGTATCTGTTTTCAGTACTTCATTTGAATCACCATTTTCTCTCATTACCTTAACATTTCAGTATCACATTTGTATCGAACACTTTTGTACTTTTCTTTGCATTTAAATCGATAGAGA
This sequence comes from Typopeltis vanoorti, assembly GCF_054136105.1. NCBI lineage: Eukaryota > Metazoa > Arthropoda > Arachnida > Uropygi > Thelyphonidae > Typopeltis > Typopeltis vanoorti. The sequence goes on along the minus strand of NC_143559.1, from coordinate 11,450,457 downwards.
ATGGACTGGTATTTAATTTTTTTAGGAATAATAACAGCAATACGTGGCAATAAAAGCGCCCCAGCGCTATTATTAATGAATTATGTTATTGTCGTTTCAACTACGTTATTAAAGTTTGGATATCGGAGATTTTAGTCGGGTGAGCAGTGTTAGATTTTGCGGATGCTCTGGACTGGTTTTGTAAATACATGTTAAGTTTGTTGATATGTAATTTTTGTTAGTTTCTGTTTTGTCAATAGCACACGCAGATTAGAATGAAAAATGTACTTATTTCATGAGCAGTGTAGAGCGAGCAAGAAAAGTATAAAATACTGTAGAACGTGTTATCCATATGCAATAATGAGGTTTCACGAATATTGATAATTACAGGTTCTTGTGCGTTAATTGATGTGAGCTGAGTTTTTAGCTCCCCTACAAAAGAACATGAAAACAACCGAAATTATATGTAAGAGATTCAAAACAAGAAGTAAATGCGACTCGGCAGTGTCGGAGTTTATAGCATGTTCTCACCGACTAACGGAATGTGGATTTGAATACCACTGTGAACATGGATGGCCATGAATGTATTCAGCTGTTAGACCACAACACTAATGAATGAAAGCCTGAATTGGTCCCAAATAGATCAGAGATCGTGTAAAGTAGTAGAAGTTAGCTTCTCGATCTCGTGTTTGGTAGTATAGCGATCAAATCCAATTGATTGCCATCGAAATCGTCATTTTTCCTTTTCTTGGTTAGAACAACGTTTTACTCTTTTTGAATATTTGCATTGTTCGTTTTACTGAAGAAATTGTAAATCTCGGTTCTCAGTTGCACGTAAAATTCCTGGATATGCAAGGGTGTCAATGATATCAATGAAGCATAAAACAAACGCTCGTGATAATCCCCAGCTTGCTTTTCCGTCTGTGAAAGGTACTGGAAACATATTAACAATACTAGTTTTTAAAAAGTCAAAGTATTTTTAAAATTTAATTATTACAAAAAAAGATGATATGATTTTTGCTTAAGTATCAAACCCGTCTGGGTTGCAAGGCGGAAATAATACATCTCCTTTGAGTTTTCCTTCTAGGATGTTACCTCAATTTTTGTTTAAAAAATTATAAACATGAAAGATATTTAACTGAAATTTAGATAGCATCGTGTGGAGAGAGCAGGATTTGAATTTTGTTTTCCTACCGAGGAATTATGTTTCTTGAATTGCTACTTCCGATAATTGGTTCTTATCTCAGACTGCTTGGTTGCACTTGTTGGAAAACAAACGCTTGGATGCCCTCATCTTAAGAAAGATTCTTTTAGTTATTGAGCTGGTGCTTGGACCAGGAAAGAATGCAAAACAGTAATCAAACGGTACAAATAGTCATTGAAATTGTACCGTTAATAATAATTGTCAGTATAGGGGGAGCCACCTTTCTCAGCTTATATTTGATATTTTTCTACTTGTTTTCCTTGAATTCATCATTCTCTAGGGTGCATTTCACACACTGTACAACATTCACTGGATTCGTTTAAGCTCACCCTCCCTCCCTCCCGTTTGCTAAAGTTAAACGGTGGGGGGGGGAACTTGACTTTCTTCTCCACCCACCCAAACTGAGATACTCGAATTATTATTGAGCGAGAACGGACACATGTGCTTGCCAGATTCGTAATTAAGTTTCCTATATAAATCAGATTAAATAATTCTTAACTCTTCTCATCGGATAACAACAATAGGTGTACAGAGAGAGAGAGAAAGAGAGAGTTTCTTTCCGTAATTTGATTTCCGCAACTATCCCCCTTCGTTTACTGAATAAACTGCTTTTACTAAAAATTGTACCCCATTAAAATTAGTTACACAATTAGAGGATCTTTACGAAAATGAAGAGGAAAAAGCCGGAAACAATCCACTTAAATGCTGGTGCAGAAGCGGTAAAGAAAAAAAAAAAAAAACGATCCACCCCGAGTTATCTCCGTTTAGGCCTTTTGTACCAAAGCAAGGTTCAAGTTGCGACGGCTTACACAATTATGAGTTTAAGCAAATATTTTCAGAAGCAATTCGGGCAGGTTTAATTGAATACCTGTGGATTGCGCAACTGTGGCAATAGTAGAACGAAGGAGAACATATTTGGTAGGGCTTTCTCAAATTTTCGGTGTACTTAAGGTATTATTAACTCTACTCTAAGGGGTTCGGACGACTTAATCATCACCATAACGCATCTATTAGTGTATCCTTTCTTGCACTAAACATCTTAACACACAACATAAAATACTAAGGAGATTATTTGCGCCTCCCCCCCTTTTGTTTTAGTTTATCTTGTATTCTTTTTGTGAATAATCTTTCTCCAAACAATTCTTAATCTCATTAAGAAAGGGTTACTTTATAGTGCCCAACTTTACGCTTAATATATATAACTGACTCGTTTAATATTCATGCTTTTGGCTGTTAATTGATATTTACTCGTCAAGCCTGAGTAGTATCAAATAAGGAAAACCTGGGAGTTTAAACGAATTAAGAACAGAAATATCTTAGTACTATTCGAGTGTGATAACACTTATTATTATTGCCTAACGATTATGATAGCCAGTTATATTTATACTACATTAATTACTCGATATTGTTTTGATATAATTCTATTTTGAATTACAGAAATCTATTCGGTCAAAGATGGAGAGAACTGACGTGAATGTTGTTGTTTTTTCGTTTGTGTTCGTTCTGTTGCTCTCAGCGAAGGTAAGCCATACGAGTTTTCCTTTTCCGTTATGTTAAAATTATTAAACAGTAACTTACAAAAACATGTAACGCAAACATCGACCAGAAAGATATGCCAGTTACTTTTTTCCGGGGAATTGCAACAAGTGTCGTATGACCAACATAAGCAGTTTCATTGGCTTTCTTCGTAATAACAAATACGTCTGTGCAGCTTATAATGATTTTTTCAGGAACCTGGATTTGATGTGTGCGCACTAATTCTTTTTGCTATCACGTGAGCAGAATGATCTGCTATTTTGAGCAATTATTTTCGTCCATGCGTACATGTACGATGTTAGTGGCAATGCCTCCTGTCATTTCACCTTCCACAACAGCAAGTCCGATACCTCTTAACTTTACAAACGTCACCTGCATCTGGTCGTTTCTTAGCTAATCCTAGAGAAATATTGCATTCTTCTGACGGTCATTCTCCTACTCGAGGAATTGTTTTTACCGTTCTTTTTTTTATTGCAGATTACTGAAGTTTATCAACGCTGATGGTGGTGAAAACTGGTCTATAAAAGGGAATTCGGTTAACGAAATTATCTGCTGATTTTGAGCTGCTTTATAACGAAGATGTGCAGGAGATTCTACAATCCGATATTTCTCAGTTCGTCATTGTTAATATAAATAATTGCAACGCCTCCAGATTCTTTAAATTAAAAAGAAAGCTATCGTAGAGACAGCTTAGAAGAAGAGGATAAATGATATTTAATCCTGTTCGATATAAATTGGATTAATCCCATAATTCACACTTTATGCAATGCTGCATCTTGTTTTGGTTGAAACTTATCTAAACCGGCGATGTGTGTAAACACTCGGATTCGCCCTCTCCGTACAGACCACTTGAAGAGTGCAAATGGCCAATAAAAGGATTCGATCGTTGCATGGATTGCACAACCGCTGAGACCAATAAGGTGCTGACCCTTTGTCGAAAATGCCTCGCCTTATTTTTCATTCCCGAAACTTCTTGTACGTCTAATCAGTTTGGGAATAATTCGATGGTAAGCGGCTGATAAGCTGGTATGCCAAAAATAGCATCAGGGAGTCAAGTGTGGGATCATCGACTTGAAGCTGGGGGTTTCCATGGTGACCGACTTTGAACAATAAAGGCATTTTACTTAGCATGGCTAGCGATCGCTGGTTTTCTTCGTAATAGCGTGCCTATAATTACGCAGCTTAGGACGTCTTGTGACGAAGAATACACTTCCATGCGCCTTACATGCAGAAATCTTCCGAAGAAAGAATTGTGTCCAACAGAATGGACCTGTGAGCGTTTTGTCTAATGAAGGGAATTAGTAAGGGAGAAGACCTTTTTAACTGTGCAAAAATCAAAGCACTTTTCCGCTTCTGGACGGCAATTTGCTTCTTAAGTCTCCCAACGTGAAATTCACTCGATGTGATCGCGCCAGCTTGCTTTTAATCACAAAGGTTTCGATTACAACGCCCGTTTCTGTCCCAGGTGACAGGGTTGTTGAGTAAAAGTGTGTGCAAGGGCATAAATCACGCACGCTGTAATTACTACGAGAAAGATGAGCCCACTGCTATATTCGGATCTGCTTATTGCCGTTTGGGTGTGAGGCACGCCACTGCAAAGGACACGTTTTGCTGTGACAGTTACGCCACCTTCTGGACGACATCGGAACTCTTCGCTTTTACATGGTACAGCAGAATACCCAGAGACCTATTGGAGAACGTCGGTTTCAGGACCTTTTTTCCCGTTCAAATATCTTACAGTATTTCATTGATATACAGTAGATTAAGAACCTTGTGATTGAAGAAAGATATAGTAAGATAGCATTCACAAAAGCTGTTAAGGGGATTCAGTTAAATTGAAATAAGGGAGAGCATAAAAGTAAATTTAACGTCTAACTGAACTAGTTTAGTTCAGTTAGACGTTAAAGAAAGACTACAGTGGATCCCCGTCTAACTGAACTAGTTTAGTTCAGTTAGACGGGGATCCACTGTAGTCTTTCTACGCATACCCGAAAAAAAGCTACAAAAAATGTGCGTAGAAAAACTCAAATTTCATTGGCATATTTTCAGTACGCTTGAATGAAGGAAGATCAGAAATCTGATAAACCTTTTGAGGATGTCGATAGCAAAGGTTTTGATGGACTTTTTTTTTTTTTTTGCAGTTTTTATCTTGAAAACTACGTTTAATACATGACGGAAATCTGGTATAAATATGCCAACATGGATCAAATTCGAGCACTTAAATCACTAATTTTTGTTTACAAATCCTGCAAGTATGCGTTGAACTACCCACTTATTTGCTCGATCTAGCATACGTTTACGTCTACATTCACCACTAATGGGAGATGTGCAACATGAACCGTGTTGTCTGAGATTAGAGTATCCATTAGGACAACAATAATGATGGTCGGTTGTTCTGAGTGGTTTCTGTTCGAATTCAGCTGTGTTGTGTATTCTGTCGATAATATTTTTGTTAATGACCTTTGTTCTTTAAGCGAACTTGTATCACAAAACTGACGGTACTTTAATAAATCTCGTATATGCGCATATTTCAGATCCTTAAGGACCTGATTTTCGATTAATATACTCAGCAAAACACTGACCTAATGACTTCAGCTGCACTAAGACGAATGTAATATCAGCTAATACAGTTATTCCTATATCCGAGCAATCCAAATCTCGTTGCATTCCATATATTTTATCTTCATAGTTCCGCATTTATCTCTTTCACGGTGTTTATTTAGGAGATCTACAATTAATGCAGTCAACACTCTTTTACAATTATCTGAACCGATGTGGAAAAAAAAAGCTTTTGAATCGTATTTTAGAGTAAGCAAGCATTTGAACTGATAAGCAGAAATTTAGGACAAAAAAGAGCGAAAAATACTCATTACCATCCTGCAGTACTGCAAAACAATAAAATTTGGAGTAGTCGAAACTTCTAAAATTTCAGAAAGAGAGAGAGAGAGAGAGAGGTGTAATGCAAAGTTGTCCATCTTCACCGTATTTATTTATTCTTTGCGTAGAGGAACTGATGAATGACTTTATTCCAGAAATACATATAAAAAAGGAAGACGAAATGGTATCATTTACGGATAAGAAGGAAAACTTGAAGTATTCGATTGAAAAACCTACACATAAACAACAAGACTATGCACTGCAGATATATTCTTCTTCTTCTTCTTCTTCTTCTAGCTTTACAACTCTTTATGAGTTTCAACTGGCAAAACAATTTTTATCCGTTCTTCTGTGCAATCGTCTTCCAATTCTTAACTTTTAGTTGTAAGATCTTTTTTTTTGTACATCGTCAATCCATCTTTTTCTTGGTCTACCTTTGTCCTGATGGTTTCCATTGAAATATATGTTTGAACTCCTCTATCTTTGTGGTGAAAGTTTATTTTTCACTTGGTTAGACTATAATACATTTAGTTTAATCCTTTATCCAAGTGTGAGCAAACAAAGTTTGCGCCCGAAAATATCTTCAGGACTGAATATGGTGTTGTACTACCTTACTGGGGTAAGGTAGTACAACACCGAGCAACTCGTAGCAAAGGTGGACCAAGCTAACATCACTCCTATCCCAGTATCTCCCATAATGCAAAACACATCTCTTTGCGGATATGTATAATGTTATGCATTAAGGGAGGGGCCACTATCCAGACTAGTTTCGACCTTGATTGAGGGCTCTTCAGTGGGAGCCAGGCCCAGATGTGGAGATGGAGATACCAGGCAGAAGCAACAGCAAGGTCATCTCTACCTATAGGAGTTGCCAAACGGTGTGCCACCTTTTTTGTTTGCTCACACTTGGATAAAGGATTAAACTAAATTTATTATCCTCTATCTTTTCCTTTCTTTCTGTTTGCCTATATATATATATATTTCTATTTCTTTCTGTATTTGTGTGATATATATATATATATATATATATATATTACTTTATATATTTTACTGCATCTTCACCATTAGTTAGTTGTTCAAGTTCATTATTTGTTCTCATTCTCCATATCCCATTTTCTTCTTTTATTGGTCCATATATCTTCCGTAATATTTTTCTTTCAAAGATTCTCAGTCTACGTCTTTTTGTGTTAATGGCCACGTTTCACATCCATGTGTTGTTACAAGTCTTATAATTGTTTTATAAAGTTTTAATTTAGAATTACGATTAAGAATATTACTACTCATTAACTTTTTATAAATATAATAACACTTATTTCCAGCCATGATTCTACTATTCGTTTCTTCGGATATATTACTGTTTGTTGTTATGAATGAACCTAAATATTTAAAACTCTCTACAACTTCAAAACTGTATTCACCAATATTATATCTTGTAATGTTTTTACTTATTGTCTTTCCACATTGCATCTGTTTAGTCTTCTGTTCGTTAATTTGTAATCTAACTTCTTTGGCGTTTCTATTAAGTTCTTCAATTTCTCTTCTAAATCTTTTCTCCTGCGACTTATTATTGCTATATCGTCCATACGCACATATTCGTTTTAATGTATTATTAATAAATCCTCTCGTGTTTAACTTTCTCATTATTGCTTCAAGTACCAAATTAAATAAACTTCCTGAAAGTACATCCCCTTGTCTTGCTCCACATTATTTCGAAGGGATCCGTTAAGTCCCCTTGTATTTTAACTACTGCTTCGGATCCTTCTGATGTAATTTTAATTAAACTATTTAATGTTCCTGGTATTCCCAGTATTTTCAAGCTATTTAATTTATCAAATGCTTGTTGGAAATCAATATATAAATTATGAAGTTCTATATCGTATTCTACGAATTTTCACGTATATTTCGTAGCATAAATATATTATCAATTGTGGATATTTTATTTCTGAAACCACACTGGTACTCTCCTATTATATATATATATATGCAAAAGGAAATAGATAGAAAATTCAGGAAAGATGAATTTCATCAGCAGGTGTGAGATCAGCATGGCACTTCTTATAAGTTTTGAAGAGACATGAAAGGGGTCGTTGTTGGGTATCTAGAACAAGGGTTCTGAATTATCATAGCTCACCCATAGTACTACAGTTTGACCTTTTTGTGGGTGAGATTCATATTACAAAAAAAATTATTAATTTTTCATCATTCAAGATTTTTAAATGTCGCTTTAGGCTGAACTAGAAGAGCATTTATGATAACATTTTAGACTCAAGTAGACCTATGCCATTTTATACGGAATGTTTTTTGTTTTCTCCTGAACGATATGCAAATAGCCCAAGCGCAATTTTTCCACATTAACACACTCTTCATAGCACTAACTGCCTTTGAGGAATTTAGCCAACCATCCACGCAGATTCTCATACCAGGCTATAAGTTCAAAACAGTCCCATGTTCATTTCGATGAAGCTGCAATGGAAACTACAACACCTGGAAACACTTGGAAATACTTCGTGAGCACACAGTCCCTTAATAGGTCATGAATATTCAATTTACTATACAAATAAATGATTAAGAAATTTTTTATTTCTCATCTTCAATTATCCATCATTTAATGATTACGTAAATTTTTTAATGTTTTTTTTTTCTATGTTGAGAAACAATAGAGTTGCGAAGGAAATTGAGTTCTATAAAACAGTGTGCAAGGTGCATCCAGATAAGATTCTGTACAAAATCTCAATCTAAAATTAAAGAAATATAGGTAGGGTGGGGGAATGCAACAGATAATGAAAAATAGATAAGTTTACCTCTCTGATAAGAGAAGGAAAATATCTCACTTTAGTGCGATACATGTGATTCTCTAAGGAAATGAAGAAAATACCCTAACGGAAACCCTGTAGAAGAAATATTACAGAGATCTATTGGACGCAAGGCTTAAATTTAGTGTGAAAACGAGGGCGGACAACATAAGACTGAAATTTGAGAGATACCTTGGGTAAAAATTATGCCGGTGTGTTCAGATATAAAAATACCTTGGAGAAGTTGTGTGTTAATGGAAGAATATTGTCGACCGGATAGCCACTATCATAAGTCGTATGTCTATTTCAATCTTCAAAATAAGTGACTGGAATCACTTTAGCTATGATATCTATATCATAATTACAGTATATCATATTGGCATCATGGAAACTATGATAGTTTGCAATAATTGACTCAGTTTATGACTGATTTTCGTCTTGAAAGTTGGCTTCTGCCCTTCATGTGTACCGTTTGCAAAATTTTGTAGAAAGAACCATGGAATATGACATCATGAATAAAATATTATATTCACGGGAATGAGATAAAGATAGACTGCAATTGCATAATAATTGGGGCATCTTTTCTCCGGTAAAAAAAAAACGCTAATAAAGAAAAGCAATAAAGTGTACCACAAAGCTTTCACGATGTCGAAGTATTTAAACCAAACTACTGGAAGCGCAGAAACTGATGGTCGCGGTATTAAACTTGTCGCATAATCGTACGTATAAACACTAAAAATAGTCGAGATGCATTTCTTGAGCGGAAATGTTCGAATATCGCGAAGAGAAATACCAATATCGAGGGAGAGATGAGTATGGTTTATGTGACTTCGAAAGAGAATCCCTCTGTGGTTCTCCCAAAAAGAATATAAAACGGATGGTATGCAAAACGCTTGAGTAAATACAGTTGAAATCTAGAAGGCAGCTTAGCTCGATATGAATGAAAAACCGATTTTTCTCAATCAGTTTTATTGAACATTTTACGTGTTGCTCAAAAGTTTTCTTGCTTTACCTGAAATATATTGAACAATTAGCAAATAAGATAGATCAGCGGAGTTGCGTTTAAATCGCGTTTTACTGAATGAAATCATAAAACGTAGTACTACGCACATGCTGGTATATTCCATTGGAAACAGATGGATCTTATTTTAAAACACTTGAACGGTTTTTGATGAATGTGCTTGTCATGGTTTATATTTTGTAAGGAGATGAAAACTACCTGACGATTGGTCCTTATTTTAGTAAACATTTAGTAGTCCTTACCCTTATAAGGACTGGCTTAAAGGGGCGAAGCAAAAATGCTTTTTTTCCCCCGTTATCTGTATCGGACAGTGTAAGGATAAAAAGGTGTTATTGAGTTATATAAAGCTCTGATCATGGCAGGAGGGTAACAGCAATAGCCTAGCCTCTGTTAAAACTTCATTGGCTACAGCATTGCCATCTATTACCCTCCCAGAGTATCCACTTTAGTCGCCTCGTACGACATGCATGAGCTACATTGGGGCTTATATGTAAGTAAAGCCGTCTCTAAAAATTAGGACGATCCCTAGACCACTCCATAGTGGCCGAAAGCCCGTCCAACTCAGCGTTGACTCCACTCAGTGACGCCCCCCCACCACAGAGCAGAACCGCTCATATTCCAGGGAAAAGCATCCACCGACAAGCCCTTCACCGGGCCGTGCCGGAGACCACCTTCCCCAGAGACTTAATATGCACTCCCAGGCAAACCTCCCGAAATCTACCCCCACCCTCACCGGGAGCGAAATCCCGGAAGAAGCCTGAGAGAGCAAAACTCTCGAAACTCCGCGTCCATTTAGTCGCCTCTTACGACACGCATGGATTTGCATTGGGGCTATTCTTTCCCGGCCACCACATGGGATCAGGGGTGACCACTCAGCAAAAACATTTTGTACTAACTTATGGGAAAAAAGGTACTAAATCTGAATAAAAGTATTAGATTTTTATGTAAATAATGTAACATTAAATTTTCAGTTATTTAATATGCTATTTACATATATATATGGGTTACAACTCACAAGAAAAACACTGGAAGTATTTATTCATTATTTTTAGCAGATTTTTGCTAAATTAACTCTTCAGAAATAGTAAAGTCTGTAGTTGATGAATGTTTCAATTTTTCTTTTGTCAAAAGGAGTTCATTCATGAAGGGAATTTGCAGTGGATTTCTTATTTGATTTTTATTTATTGTCACTGCTGAACATGTTCTTTCAGTTGCTGCTGATGAATGAGGGAGGAATAGCACAGCTTTAATTAATGTTGTTAAACTAGGAAACATTTTTTCTCCTACCACATTTTTCATTTCAAAAACTATTCCAAAAAACCATGAATTCTTGACTTTTTTCCAGTGCTTCTACAGTCTTCAATAGTTGCCATTCTCTATCGAGGTGTTCATAACTGTTTTCTACAATAACATTAGGAAAATTTACAGCAAGTGGCATGATACTGTAAAAACAGTCTGATTTGCACATTTCAGGATTCAGCATCGCTAAACTTTTTAATCCAGGATCTTTGAAATTTATTCGTTTGAAAACTTGGCTACAGAACTGAACATAGAGGGACAAATATTTCACCTTGAAGTGTCTTATGTCTCTTTCTGGAACTTCACTCTTATCTAAACTCATTAGAAGGGCTTCCACTCTCGCCCCTAGATATATTTTTTCTATGTCTAAAAACTGATCCTTGTCAGCTGGATTTATCTTTTCAATTGGTGTATTTGTAACATATTGAGATTTCATGAAATATTTCATGATCATTTTATCTCCTACTGATGAAATTAGAAGATGGACGATATTCAGCGCCTTGGTAATCTAAATTCCGATTTACTACTGTTGGTAGGATGAATGCTAAGAAGAGAAAATATGCCTTAACATGTTCATTGCCAATCAAGCGATATCGTGTGATGCGAGTTCTCCAAACGGCCGATCACGCGTTATCGCGTGGACGTCGCTAACTAAATTAAAAAAAATAAAAAAAATTTGGCCACCACACGAAATTCCAATTCTCAGCTTGGCAATGAAAGTGTTAAGAGATTTTGTAGTGCAGTTAAAACTGATTTGGCTTGCTCAATTCCATCTTCTACTGCGGTCAACATAAAATATAAAACCAAAGCATTCCACTGTTCTACTTTTCTTTGCACAACATCATGCATTGAGAGCGAACGAGTTTTACCAACCTCAGCAAATTATGTGGTTCTAAGTTTAATAGTTCCTGAATTTGTTTAAAATCTGTTAATCTTTTAGGTTTCTTTTGTATGAAATTGTGAATATCTGCACATAGTTCTTCTAATGAATTTGGTGGTTTCTTACGTGCTTCAGCTGTACATGAATTAAAGCCGTGACATACTGTATGCACCTGGCGACATATAAATGTTCATTTAACGATTTAAGGCGAGCCTGAATGTTGTCCCATCATAGCTGAAGCATTATCAGCAGCAAAGCCTAAAAAGTTTGCAAGAAGCACCTTCAGCTTGTTTAATAATTCTATTAGAGCTTCGAACCAAGCTGAACTTGTTTCGTCACTAACATTAATTATATTTAAAAACAAATCCTCTGCTGATTTTGTGGAATCATCATAGTAACGAACCACAGCTGGTAGAGATTTATTTGCTGTAATGTCAATTGACTCATCAACAATTAAAGAAAAAAATGTATTTTGAAGTTTTTTCGCGATTTCATCGAGTGAATCTACAGCCAAAACATTTTTCATAAGACAGTTACATTTAGTGCGTTCACACTGTATTTGCTTAGCAATTTCACTATCGGGGGCAATTGTTTTCAATAGAGTTGGAAGAGTATCCATAAGCCTCAAAGGCAGATTGTGTTCTGCAACACATGCGCATGATCTTAATTCTGCCTCTTTAATTTGTTTTTCCGCCTGGTATTTGGAATTGGATTTAAACAATGACATTATACCTGGTGTGCTTCTTTTAGATTCTACTTGTGTTTTGGAGTGTTTGCATGACGAATCATTAGATTTTTGCTACCATTAATGCTTTTATCACAAAATTTACAATACGCAGTTTGTCCTTTACTTTTACCTGAACTGATCCAGGATTTAAGAAGGGGATCATCCAACCAGGCTTCTTTGAAATTTTGCTTATATGATTTTTTTTATATTTTTAGAAGAACCTTGTAAATCTGAATTTGAATCATAACTAGCATCACTTTCTCGTTTATCTGAATTACCTTCTTATGAGTGGGAAGGGCCAGCATTGAGATCTTCACTTTGAATGGCTCGTTTATGTACTTTCGTAACTGATGCGCTGCACTTTTTTCCTTGAGATTTAGAATCAAATTTAAATTTAGAAAATTTTTCTTGCCACTTGTCCATTTTTAAAGGGATAATCTAAATAATAATATTTTTGATGAAGAGCTGAACAAGTTTTTTTTTAATAAAATTAATAAAAAGACTGGACTTCAAAACTCACTGTACTGAACAGACATCTAAGAGTACTTCAAATCATACTGCGACTGCGAGCAATGAATTGAAATTCGTACAACATCGATTGTATCTCATTGGTGAAGTTCGAAATTGTTTAAAGATCTGACAGTTTAAATATCCCGAAAATTCCATTGTTGTGTGCTATTAACGACGAAAAACCAGAAGCTTTCACTGACGCCCTGGGGTTAAAATGCAGCGCTAACTACACGCATGCGGACTTATTATTCGTTGAAAAAATTCAAAAGAGGTGAATTTTTTCCCCTGTTTTAAATCATGCTTGTGTCGCTGAATGTGGCATATGGAGAGGTGGGAGAAGAGAAAAATATTAAACTCGTGTGTCTAACTCTCATGTTGTTGCTATTGTTATTATTCGGAAGGGAAAAAGCACTAGATCTGTTGGTGAACGTACTAGAACACTAAAAATTTATAAAAAGTACTAGATCTAGTACGAAAGTACTAGATGCGGTCATCCTGCACGGATTATACCAACATTTAGTAGTTCTTAAAGAACTGGGCGATGGACTGAGTCCTTGACTCTTTATCCCGTCATCCGAATGAAGAAAATCTGTGTGGATGGGGTGTTATTGAGCTAAAAGCTCTAGTCATGGCTGGGTAACGGCAATAGCCGAGCCTCAGTTAAAGCTTCATTGGCTACAGCATTGCCATCCGTTACCCTGGAAGTCCTAAAAAAGACTTTTCTTCCTCATCCTCCCTCAACATTTAGTAGTCCTTATAAGGACTGGCTTAAAGGGGCGAAGCAAGAATGCTTTTCATCTTCCCCGTTATCTATAGAGGACAGTGTAGGGATAAGGTGTTATTGAGCTATTAAAGCTCTGATCATGGCAGGAGGGTAACAACAATAGCCGAACTCATCCGAAGTCAGCATTGCCATCCATTACCCTCCAAGGGTATTAATCACCGCATCTCATGGTCGATCCTTCAACATTTAGTAGGACGCAGGACATATATGGCGCAGAGGGTGAAGCTTGACGCTTTTTATATTCCCTGTTGTCTGTTTCAGGAGCAGTGATGAGAGAGATTTGTGAGCTATTTTAGCTCGCCCTGAGTGGGCAGAAGTGGTTATTTGTCGTTCAGTGTTTGGATGGCTTTCGGTCTTTTATGTTTCAGTGGTCATTACCGTCATAGTTTCCGGCTTGTTGTATTAGTTGGTTTGGATGCGCAGATGTGTTCATAAAGAATTTTTCTTCTAGGAAGCGTAGTAGTGGAGAGATGTAGGGGATATTTATCTCCCGGTGGATCTGGGCGTTCCTGATTGAACCTCGGGGCGTCCAATATCATTCGCAGACACTTGTTCTGTAGTCTTTGTAGCTTGAGGATGTTTGTCTATGTGGTATGGCTCCAGGCTGGGGAGGCGTATATAATTGTGGGACGGATCACTGTCTTGTAGAGTAGAATTTTGTTTCTTGAGCTTAGTTTGCTGTCTCAGTTGATCAAGGGGTATAGCTGGGCGATAACTTTTGAAGCTTTGGTGCATGTGCTCTTGATGTGGCTATTGAAGAATAATTATTTATCGAGAAGTATTCCGAGGTATTTGCTTCAGTTTTCCAAGGAATTTTAGAGTTGAGCAGGATGATGTCTCCTTTGGGGGATGCTCGTCTTCTTGTGAAGAGTATCGTTGTGCTTTTATGGGGGTTAATTGTAGTCGCCAGTCTGTAAACCATTTTTCTAGATTCAGGATGGTATCTTGTAGTTTTTTGGTAACGAGATATGGTTGGCGAGATCTGGCTAGAATGGCCATGTCATCAGCATAAAGGGCGATGGTGGATGTGAGAGGATTTTGAGGGTTGTCTGCCATATAGATGTTGAACAGGATCGGGGATAGCAGTGATCCTTGAGGAACTCCAGCGAGGATTTTCCGTTGGGTTGAGACTGTTTCAGAGATATGATTTGATCAGGTGTATCATGTTTAGTGGAAGGTTAGCGATGATAAGTTTGTAGAGGAGGCCTTGGTGCCAGATCTTATCGAAGGCCTTTGAGATCTCTAGGAAGACGCCTCCAGTGTGCTGATTCTAATAAAATCCGGTGGTGATGTATTCTACCAGTCTATGGATCTGTTGGGTGGTGCTGTGATTTTGACGGAAGCCAAATTGTTCTTGTGGAATGATATTTAGTTGGTTGACATGATCTCGGAGTCTGATGAGGATGATTTTCTCTGCTATTTTCCCTAAGTTGAATAGCAGGCTGATGGGACGGTAATTTTCAGGTAGGTGGTGGTCTTTGCCTGGTTTGTGAATTGGGATGATGTCAGCTATTTTTCATGACTGGGGAGAAGTGCTGCCATTTGAGGATGGAGTTTATGATGTTTGCCAGAAGTGCTATGGCTTTGCATGGTAGTGCCTTGATGACTTTGTTAGTGATGCCGTCAGGACCTGGGGCTTTTTTGATCTTGAGATGATTGATGATGCCGATTATTTCGGTAGGTGAGGTAGGCATTATAGGGCTTGGATTGTCATCGGGACGATTTATTGTGAACCTGACTTTACGATGGATCTTGTATACATGGCTGATGTTTAGGTTCTCATATGCAGGACCGCATTGTTTCTCTAGGTTTCTTGCTATGGCTTCGGCTTTGTCAGCATCTGTGTATGCAAGGTGCTGTTCTGCTTGAAGAGGGGGGGGGATTTGCGCTTGTTCCTGAGGTTGTTTAGGAATTTCCATATGGAATGATCTGCTGTGGAGATGGAGGTGAGCTTGTTATTCCATTGTTGATTCTTGTGGTTCTGGAGAGCTTCTCGGACAGATTTGTTTACTCTGTTGATGGGTGTTTTGTCCTGGGGAGCAAGAGTGTTGTGATATCTTTTTCTTTGTCTGTTTTTTCTCGTATTAAGTCCATGATTTCTTCCGGGAGACGGTTTTGTTTGTGGGTAATCGTGGATATTGTGGCTGCTGTTATGGCTTTATTGGTTTGATTGATGAGATTCTTTATTACCGTGCCTATATCTTCCTTTTTTAAATAACGAAACCTGTGGTGCGATCATAATTAAAAGAACCACACGTGTTAACCACAGTGAAAATTATTTATTTGTAAATATTTCATCCTAAGTATCTTAGGACATCATCAGTACAGTAGTTTTAAACAATAATAGGAATAACATACAGTTAGGGCGCATGATTACAATAGAATCTCATTAAACGTGCATAACGTGCTACAGTAGTACAAAAAAAAAAAATATTTAACACAATTTTGTATGACAATTTCCCATACTTTAGGAATTGTAAGAACGTCGTTGCGGTTTAAGTTTGGTCTGTGTAGTAGGGCTTCAGAACTTTCTTTGTATAAACGTTCATGTTTATATAAAGATATATGTTAAAGTTTAGACTTTTCCCAATGGATCCTATGGTTTGGATTTTCAATTCCGTGTTGAGAGAGGCCAGATTTCTGCGGTTTAAGAAGACGAATGTGGTCTTGATGTTCCGAGATGCGTTTCTGAACAGACCTACCTGTCTGTCCAAAGTAAGATAATTTGCGTGAGCATGGAATCTCATAAACGCCAGGCAACATCAAAGGTGAGAGTT
The DNA here is from genome assembly GCF_054136105.1 of Typopeltis vanoorti. NCBI lineage: Eukaryota > Metazoa > Arthropoda > Arachnida > Uropygi > Thelyphonidae > Typopeltis > Typopeltis vanoorti. Next base: position 11,434,071 of record NC_143559.1, on the reverse strand, counting down.
TGTCCTTAGGAGAAGGTAACAAGTTGTAAATTTGGTTGATAGGTTTGTAAGTAGTGGCAAAATTGTATTTCTTCATAATTTTAGAAAGACGTTCTGAGATGCCTTTAACATAAGGTATGGGAATCCTATGGACTTCTTCCTGTCTGGTTTTGAGGTGTGGAGAAGTGACTGATGATATTTTGAGTTGTTTTAGGATTATATCCATTTAGGATGGCTGTATTTTTGATTACTTCTAATTCCTGGTTTAAAGATTCTTCAGAGGAGCAGAATTTGTGTGCTCTGGAAACTAGTGATTTAATAATGCCAGATTTCTGAGATGGATGATGAGCAGAAGAATTGTGAATGTAGCGACCTGAGAATGTAGACTTGCGAAAGACAGACGTGGCAATGGAAAGATTGCATCAGGTTACTTCACCTGGAAAGGTCAAATTTACAAGCAAGAAGAAGGAACAGCAATGGGATCTCCTTTATCACCAAACCTAGCAAACTTGTTTCTAGAACACATAGAGGAAAAAATATTCACTTTTGAACCCAAACCAAAAATTTGGTTAAGATATGTCAACGACGTATTTGCAGTCTGGGATCATCCCGAACATGAATTACAACTGTTTCTAGATAAAATTAACCTCCTTCATCATCGCATCAACTTTACGTTAGAAAAAGAATATCCACAAGGTATCTCCTTTTTGGATTTACACATCCAGAGAAAGAAGATGGTTCCATCGCCACGTCTGTCTTTCGCAAGCCTACATTTTTAGGTCGCTACATTCACAATTCTTCTGCTCATCATCCATCTCATGAAATCTGGCATTATTAAATCACTAGTTTCCAGAGCGCACAAATTCTGCTCCTCTGAAGAATCTTTAAACCAGGAATTAGAAGTAATCAAAAATACAGCCATCCTAAATGGATATAATCCTAAAACAACTCAAAATATCATCAGTCACTTCTCCACACCTCAAAACCAGACAGGAAGAAGTCCATAGGATTCCCATACCTTACGTTAAAGGCATCTCAGAACGTCTTTCTAAAATTATGAAGAAATACAATTTTTAGGTTTTTCTCCAACTTCAGTGAGTAAGTATGATATCTAACTCATCCATGGTTTTTGTGAGGTGTCTGTAGTCGCCTACTGTGGTAGGCTGGATTTTAACTCCGTCGTCTACGTTTTTTGCCCATGAATAGGCAATTAGTGATTTTGCATAATAGGCCTGAGGGCCGTCCATCGTTCTTTTCCCGTAATACAATTGGAGGAACTTTTTCATTGTTGGGTGTGTGGAGGTCAGTGTTGGGGGCATCTTCTTCCATCCCCTCATTTACCTGAGTCTCAGCTGTTTTTCGCTTTTTTCTGGCGTGTGTTTCTGTATCGTCTTTTGGTGTGGGAGCAGAGATTATCAGGTTCATCTTCCCTTCTTCCCCTGGTGTTGAGTTGTCCCCTTTTGTGGAGTCCTCTATCGTTGAATATAGGTTTAGAAACCCTGGCCACTCTACCTCAAATTTCTTCAACAGCTTTTTGAGGAGGTCGAGCGCCAGCTTCTTATCCAGAGATTGGACAAAGTCGTCGGGACTTAAACCGTTCATGTTTAAAAGTATTCAAATATGCTTACCTGAGAAATATTTATAATGGCGAAGAGAACGGCCAAGGGCCGGAAAATTGCATCAAAAGTCAAAGTCTTGTATTCCGCTATCAAAGAAGATTCACAAAATCAAAAACTCACTAATTACCACCGAAATCAAAAACATTCTTCGCAACAACAACCATCATGCCGGTCTTCTCGTCCTTTCATCCCATCCTCAACATTTAATAGTCCTTATAAGGAACTGGCTTAAAGGGATGAGGCAAGAATGCTTTTCATCTTCCCCGTTATCTGTAGAGGACAGCGTAGGGATTAAGTGTTATTGAGCTATTAAAGCTCTGATCATGGCAGGAGGGTAACAGCAATAGCCAAGCCTCAGTTAGAACTTCATTGGCTACAGCATTGCCATCCATTACCCTCCAAGGGTATTAATCTTAATCACCGCTTCTGACGGTCGACCACAGAAATCCTCAACATTTAATAACTTTAGATTTAGATATTAAATATATATATATATATATATATATTACTGATTAACTATTAGAAAAGGTGAAATTAAACAATGCAATTTTATTGATTTTTTTCATTCATTTTGGATTTTATAATTAAGGATATCAGGATATCTTTGAACTTTCCTTATAATTTTAATTAAAAAAAACGTATTCCTAATATCCTTCAAGAAAACGGCTTAAATAACTTTCTTTTATTTTAGAATTATTTTAACACACAAAATACGTTATTTCGAGTCTTATTTACATATTCTTGGATACTGCCTGTTTTCTAATATTGATATTTTTTGAGCCAAACACACCGAAACCATTTCTATATCTCACTGTGGCGTCGAGATAGAAATTTTGATCACAATTCCCAGTGATTTGTATAATTTCTCAAAGCGCAGTCGTCAGCGATGACCCTTACCAAAAGACACGGGTGCATATCCAGTGAGAAATATTAAGGGGTTTTAGCCAATATTTCATTAGCCGATCATATATTGAGGTAGAATAATTTCACGATTGGAAACACTGGAATCAGGTCGAGAACGTACGAAATCTATAGACATAGCTACGAGCATTCCAGCTTGTCGCCCCAAATTAACGGCACATGCATTCATTACCAAAACGCTGAGGGAGGACACTTATGGCTACAATTCAAAGGAACAGCAGCGGGTGCAAGGCGATAATACTTCTGTACAAATATATTCATAACAGTGCTCCCAAACTTGCGTCCAGATATCCCTGTTTCGATCTTTCCCTTAATAGCGAAGCTCCTCTTTTATGTACATTTCCAAAACGCTTATTTTTGCAATCACGTATTGCTGCGAACCAGTTCACCAACAAAGAGGATGCGATCTATTACCCCTTCTCGTACCTCCGCCACTGCGCCTTTTCTGCTTGGTACGCGAGAATCCAATATATGGAAGTGCTGCATTTTCTCTCTTTGAGAGCGCGGATGTCTCTGACAAGTCTGCCACGCGCAGGTTACTCCACACACCGATGGTTGTTGGGATGGCAATTAACATGTTCAGCAGACCAGAAAGTCTGCTGCAACAGAACTTAGTAAAAGTGGAACTATTTTTTCTTTCTTGGTTTCTTTGATATTATCTTATGGACTTCGTTACGACTCTCTTTCAACTTTCATGGACTGCTAGAAACTGTTTATAGCATAAAGTGGAAGTAGAATGTCATTGAAATCACAAGGGGGGGTGGGTGGGCTGCATTGTTCGTGTGGAATACCACTCAGACCATAACAATGCTATGGGGGATCGTAAACTGCATATACGATTCTGCCAAAACTGTTTAGAAGTTTGAAGAACTTCAGACTTCTTAGTTATGTTTTTTAAAGAAAATTGTATAGCAATGGGTATTCTTTCTTCATTGCGAATGTTCTCTTTGTTATTCGTAGGTGAAGCCGAATTTTTAAGCTGCTACTTGAAGGTTTAGGAAATTATTCATTCCTATTGAATTCTTAGGACTTATCGTTGATACCAATGGGAAACAGGAAAGTCTCGTCTCATAATTTTATAACCTGAGAAACGCAAGACGTATTTGCAATTGTTTCTAGAAAGGTCATGACCCTTAAATGGGAATCTGGATAGTTACGTGCCTTCTCTTCGTCACTCAGAGAAGCAATAGCGCCTAAACAAATACGTTATTTTCAAACTAAAGTACAGTTTATCTTTAAAGTAATGAGAAGTTGCCGCTATGTTTGATCCTTCAGTAATTAAGGAGCACTAAAAGGTGCACCTGTTTCATCCGCCTTAATATACTCCTGCGCATCGCCTCATTCTGCAAACTTTAAATCAGGGAAGTGTAATTAACGCGGAGTTTCATTTTGAAGATGTTGGATTGAGATTTCCTTGTAACTCTTTCACAGCGATTCTAAGAACAGTAACGTTAATGCAGTAATGAGGATATGAGACAGAAAGAGAGAAGGATGTGGTGAAATGTGACATTTAATTATGTGTATTTTTGACAAATGGATGACATTTCCTGTAGCTGCCATTATTGTGTGGATAAGTAGACTCGTATGATCTCCTACTCGAAATAAAGAAAAAGAAATCAAACTTCTTGTTCTCCCCCGAAGCATACGATCCTAGAAAAATTCGTAGTGTGCCATGCAAAAAATAAAGTATTTTCCTATAATTAATATTAGCATAGAAACCCAAGTACAGTATAGTGAAGAACTGAATTGCATAGATGCTTGCTTAGAGCGTGTCCCAGTGGCCACTGAATAGCGTAAAGTCCAGCATGTTTCTTATCTTATAAATCCCAGATAAGAAGACAATTTAATGACACACCATCTCCGAAGTACATTTTAAAGTGATTTTTCATACATTCCATAGAGAGATTGAGTCGTTGCATTTTACTCAACCATCTACTGTTTGGTTATTGGAATCGACATGTCCACATCTTTGGGATAATTTCATTTCCAGCTGGTCTTCGCTAATTTGAATAAGTAACTTTATAACTCTTATTACCATACAGGTAATAAGAGTTACTCGAATTTTAACTGTGCTCTTTAGTTGGTTATTTTTAAATGAATTTAATTATAAGAAGATATTTGGATCCACTTCAATTGTTAAGGATGGTTCGATTTTTTATCCTTTCTACATTTGCGCATTCGTGTGTGCTTTCGTTGTACGTTTACCTTTGTGCCATTTCCATATTTGAAATTATAATCGGATTATTGCGTGGACAGATTTTCTGCCTCTTCCCTTTCATCTATATTAGCATGTGAGAGTGTCCAAGAGAAGAGTTCCCTCGACACAAAAAGAAACCAACATAATTGCATTTAAAAGAATTCTAAAAATTCTGTTATTACCGTAGCACCAACTGGTACTAAAAATAAAATAACCAAACACATTCGCAACCTCCTTTTGTAAATATTACTCCCCTCCCCATCCCTTATCCGTTTCCTCTTCATCATCAACGTACATCCCACGTCGGCGCATCCTCACTAGATGCTGTCCCCCCCACAACACACACACACACACATACACACACATCGATTTTAGTACACTCCATTCGCAGCGTTGCTGGTCTGCACATGTTTGGGCCTCTCTCTCTCTCTCTCCAAGGATAGAGATGCGTGAGTGCATACATTAAAGCCAACACAGGAGGAAACATCATCATTGTATTCACAACCAGGAATCGGAAAGAGGCAATCAATAGATAATAGGAGTTTTTCGTGCTACCAGCAAGGGAAGTGCGGCCACACTTTGGTGCGTGAACTAACTAACACACGGAATATAAAGGTCCTCTTTAGGGAAAAAAAAAAGAAAGAAAAATAACGACAATTTTTGAATGTTTGAACAAAGAACATAAAACTTATTGGTCATTGCATAAACTTTTATATTTATAATGTTCTGTGGATCTTCCATTCTTTTGCATTACGTCTATCAACCTGCTTTGTTATAGTACTTGGGATCAGCACTGCGTTAGGAATGAAGGTGCATTCGATTTCACAATAAAAGAATGTTTTTTTTTTTTTTTTTTATATGGAAGATAAGTCGTTAACCGTATGCAACTTAAAAATTGATTTATATTTTCATTTTTTTTTAATCAACGGCCGAAAAAGCTTTATCAAATATAAGTTACGATCACTATAGTATACGATACACACATATTAATAGAAATAGCTGATATTTTCTTGTTTAAATAAATCGCCGAGGAAAAATTAACTTCAATTCATTGCTCTTGGGTCATCTTCGTTAATTTTGCGTTCAACCACACGTGTGCAGTAAGTACCCTAATGCACGCTTTGCCTACTATTCACGAGGTTGAAATCGTTATGTTTTAAATTAGTGTACGCAGGGGAAATTGAATTCAGATATTCTTTTAAAGAGAAGGGAAATCGCCAATCCATGCGATTCCGACCGTATTTATTATTTCCCATTATTTTGAAAAGTTTTCCAAATAGAAATTATCCATCATTTTGGCTCTGCCATTATTTTTAAGAATTTTCTTCTGTTAGTGGCTTTACAATGCAGAATTCAAACATTTGTTCTGTATCTAAGCAGCGCCATTTTGACAAGATGAAACTAATGTGAGTCTAATCTAGTACCTTTTCCTTGGTGTAATCAGAAATGTATAACATACAAATGAACATTAAAGCGTGCGAAAATTTAAGATGTTCCAAATAATTTTGAACTCCTGAATGCACTTCGTATTGTACAGTTATCGAAACATTCCACCTGTGATCTTCCAATAGATTCTGAAAACTATTGTTTTTTATATGTGATTGACTAGTTATGACTTTATATTATACTAGTAAGAAATTATATTCTGTTTTGTCTATATCAGTGGTTCTTAACCGGTGTTCCCCGGAACACTTGTGTTCCGCTGGTGAAAGAAGTCACATGACATCAAAAACATCACCGGCAATATTAAAACGTGTACTAGACCAAGTTATAAATATGGCAATTACATCAAGTCAATACCTTTAAAAGCAGGTCTTTTTAAAAAAAACTTTGCATATCTATGAAAGCCAAGTACGAATCTTTTGCTTTTGCACACTGAAATAAGATGGTTATCTAGGGGTAAAGTGCTATTCCTAATTTTAGAACTTAAGAATGAATTATTGGCCTTTTTTTCAAAATGAAGGAACAGAGGCTTTTGTAAAATGTCTTCAAAATAATATTTGGTGTGCTAAAATGGCATATTTAGCCGATATTTTTAATTATACTTAAATAGCGTTAATACACGTATCCAAGGGGGAAATGAAAATATTTTGACATCCACTCACAAATTGTTAGCTTTCATAAAAAAGTATCTCTTTGGAAAAACCGCATATCAGAAAAACATACAGTAGATATGTTTACTTTGCTTCATAATAAAAATGTCCAGAGAATTATTTCCGTTGTAACAGAACATTAAAAATATTGGAAGAAAAGATTTCGAGTTACTACAATTATGACCGGATACGAAATCCATTTGGCACAGTTAATGATATCGAGATGTGAATTTTCGTTACAAGAAGAAGAAGAACAATTAGTTACCTTGTCAACGGATCGCACTCTAAAAGTGAAATTCTCTGAAATAATTCTTGAGGAATTTTGGATTTTTGTCCAAGCCGAATACCCAGCTCTCTCCCAAGGGCACTAAAAATATTGTTATAGTTTCCAACATGATATTTGTATGAGCTCGGTTTCTCAATATTAACCAATATGAAAACTAAAAAGTGTGAAAGACTTACTAATATAGACAAAGAGAGATGAGGGTAGCTATGTCGCATATTAGATCTGATATTGCTGAAACCTGCAAAAGCCGACAAGCTCAAGTATCGCATTAAAGTAAGTTCCATTTTTCTAAAACGCAAGTCCATGCATATTTTTATTGTTAGTTTTATGACCTTAATGCTTTTGGTGCTCCCCAAATTTTTCTTAGAAGCAAAAGTGTTCCGGGAATTAAATCCAAATCCTAAGTCAATAAAAATTAGAATGTTAGTGTCCTTATAAGGACTGGCTTAAAGGGGCGAAGCAAGAATGCTTTTCATCTTCCCCGTTATCTAAAGAGGACAGTGTAGGGATAAGGTGTTATCGAGCTATTAAAGCTCTGATCATGGCAGGAGGGTAAAGACAATAGCCAAGCCTCAGTTAGAATTTCATTGGCTATAGATTACCCTCCAAGGGTATACGGACGATCTCTAGGCCACTCCATAGTGGGCGGAAGACTGTCCTAATCTCAGCGTTGGTTCCACTCAGTGACGGGCTCCCCGACCACTGAGCAGAACCGCTCAAATTCCGAAGAAAATAATTCACCGACAAAGCCCCTCAGCGGGCCGTGCCGGAGAACACCTCCCCGGAGACTCAAAGTGCTCCCTTAAGGCAAAAACCTCAAGAGAGCGAACTCAAAAACTCATCGCCCAAGGGGGTAACAGCAACAGCTGAACCTCAGTTAAACTTCATTGGTACAGCATTGCATTGTTGCCATCCGTTACCCCGAAGGGCATTAATGAACCAATCGACTATATAAGTAAAGGTTCAATCTCAAAAATATCGGACGATCTCTAGGCCACTCATTCGTGGGCGAAAGACCGTCCAAATCTCAGCGTTGGTTCTACTCAGTGAAACTCGATTACCGAGCAGAACCGCTCAAATTCCGAGGAAAATAATTCACCGACAAAGCCCCTCAGCGGGCCGTGCCGGAGAACACCTCCCCGGAGACTCAAAGTGCTCCCTTAAGGCAAAAACCCTAAGAGAGCGAACTCAAAAACTCATCGCCCAAGTGGGTAACAGCAACAGCCGAACCTCAGTTAAACTTCATTGGTACAGCTTTACGTTGCTATCCATCACCCCCAAGGGCATTAATGAACCAATCACCGTATGTGTAAGTAAAGGTGATATCTCAAAAATATATACTGATACTGACGATCTCTATCTCTAGGCCACTCCATAGTGGGCGAAAGACCGTCCAAATCTCAGCGTTGGTTCTGCTCAGTGAAACTCGAGTACCGAGCAGAACCGCTCATATTCCGAGGAAAATAATAATTCACCGGCAAGTACCCCTCAGCGGGCCGTGCCGGAGAACACTTTCCCCGGAGACTCAAAGTGCTCCCTTAAAGCAAAAACCTTAAGAGAGCGAACTCAAAAACTCATCGCCCAAGGGGGTAACAGCAACAGCCGAACCTCAGTTAAACTTCATTGGTACTGCATTGCATTGTTGCCATCCGTTACCCGCAAGGGCATTAATGAATCAGTCCACCGCATCTCACGGTCGATTAACTCCACACCAGAATGTTAGCGATAGTTTGATAGGATAAATTATATTTATTACATACAAGAAAAAGAATGGTGTGTTATCAGATGCTAAATATATTCTAGGCTTTATTCAAATTTAGCAAATTTTTAATTGATATAAATAGTATATTACACTTGAATGGAAATTATATTTTAATTATTATCCACATATTAAAGTAATAGGATGCTATTATGGATAAGGTTTATTAAAGTAATAGTCCTTCAGTGGAACAGTACAGTGTATGTATTTTTCACTGCATATATGTAATCCTCTGACAAATACTATTTAGTTCTAGAATATATTCAACACCTATTAGCACACCATTTTTCTTCTTGCATATGAGAAAGTTAACTCACTTTTGTTGCCGAACTACTGCAACTTGAACATGAGATTTCATTCAATCCAATATCCTTGGAGGGTAATGGATGGCAATGCTGTAGCTAATGAAGTTCTAACTGAGGCTCGGCTATTGCTGTTACTCTCCTGCCATGATCAGAGCTTTAATTGCTTAATAACACCTTATCCCTACACTGTCCTATACAGATAACGGGGAAGATGAAAAGCATTCTTGCTTCGCCCCTTTAAGCCAGTCCTTATAAGGACTACTGCAACTTGGGAGGGTAATGGATGGCAATGCTGTAGCCAATGAAGTTCTAACTGAGGCTTGGCTATTGCTGTTACCCTCCTGCCATGATCAGAGCCTTAATAGCTCAATAACAGCTTATCCCTACACTGTCCTCTACAGATAACGGGGAATATGAAAAGCATTCTTGCTTCTTCCCTTTAAGCCAGTCCTTATAAGGACTACTGCAACTTAATTTTTCCTCCCTCAAGTCATCTTAAAATTTTAAGATGACTTGAGGGAGGAAAAACTCATCCTGGGAGGGTAAGAGACGGCAATGCTGTAGCCAATGAAGTTCTAACTGAGGATCGGCTATTGCTGTTACCCTCCTGCCATGATCAGAGCTTTATATAGCTCAATAACACCTTATCCCTACACTGTCCTCCACAGATAACGGGGAATATGAAAAGCATTCTTGCTTCGCCCTTTTAAGCCAGTCCTTTTAAGGACTACTGCAACTTTTTGTAATTTTTTTTTTTTTTATCCCCCCTCCATATAAGTGAATATGGGGCATTTTGTCATCTCGGAGACCTTTCCTCTTTGGAATATGAAAGAGTTCTTGAAAAAAAAAAAGGTAGCAGGAAGACATTACAATCTTTTTTCGAATACTATGCTTCGATTATTCCAATTATAACTTAATAAAGTTAGATTTTAAATTATACAAAGAGAAACGGAGGTGAATGTGAAATAAACTTTCCAAGAAAGGTATTATTTGGAAACATTCTGTTCTCAGCGAATGCCATTTTTCTCTCTTCCTGTTCTAAATTGAACCGACTCTGTTTCTTGGGACTCAAGATAGTTAGGAGACAGTTTTATCCACCACCTGAGCTCGCCCATCTTTCGCTAGGCCAGCGAAGAGAAAGAAAAACAATATCTTGTTGAGCAAATAGGGAGAAAAGGGTAGGATAAAAAAGCGAAAATAGGCAGCAATACAGAATGCCATTAGCTTCACGTAAAGTTACTCAAATGGGACTTTTTTCCAGTTAAAATATAAAGCAAAGTGAGATGTCTTCTGCACTTTTTTGTAAGTTTTATCCGTTTTAAATTTTCTAGTTGCATTCTTAATGTTAACGTAAAGAAGTTGATTTGAAAGTCAGTATTTTTTCTTTCTGAATAGTTCCTAGAAAAGTCTACCCCTGTGTCAACCCCAGCCTAAAGTTAGAAACGAACGAATGCAATACATCTCGTGTTGGTTTTGGGATGTTGTTTAGATCTTGAAAGAAACGAAATGGGGAAAAAGAATTCATAACTCATTGACCAACTGACAGACTACAATAGTGGTGTGAACTGAATAATCGTTTCGGTACACAAAAAATAGCCACGTGATTCAAGACGATCGATCCACCGGAGTTATGACATAATACAGCGGCATCATAGCCATAGTTGCTTCTTCTGTAATAACACCCAAAGCAAAGCTTCTCACCAAGCAGATGATCTAGACATTCTCTATAAAATGACAGAAACGGAAGAATTTTGACCAGTTGGCTTTTTATTTTATGTTACCCCCATCCACGAAAAGTTATTTGTGTAAACCTGTAGAACATGTTTTACACCGTGGATGGGTTAAGGATTTTTTTTTCTATATTTTTATCAATTTTATATAATTTTTCTATTTTTAATTTACTTTTTTCAGATGGTCCGGAAACCCCGCTGTGGAGACCAAACATGGAACTCTTCCAAGCCACTTCAGGCCTCCAATAAGCGGGGCGGTGGTCTCCCACTTAATGGTGATCAAAAACAACCGCGCCCACGACGGAATTCGAACCTGTAACCTGTTGGTCGAAGAGTTGGTACCCTAACCACTAGTGTTTATCACCTCTTTTTCTTCGGTATTTTTCAAGTAATATAAACTATAGACGTTAAAAAAGAACGGTAAAGCTAATTATATGAAATAATAATGTAATTAGTAAGCAAACGTACTGCCATATTTCATTCATTTTATCGTTATAAGGTGTTATCATCTACAGCGCAGCCATTTGCTCTTCTGACCTCAGCTTCATGACATACAATAAAAAAGATAGAGGTATAAAATATAAGGATCTGACCTTTCGTGCAACTTTTGTCACTAATAATATTAAACCGCATGAAAAAGTGATACACTTCACGTGTTTTTGCGTCACCATCCAGCAGTTTTTGCGCCATAATTATTTTTGGAGGTTTATCCACCGAATCAACGGGGCTTATGAAACGTTGCAAAATAAAGCATAAAAAAATATTCCCCGGAATACTTGATAGCAGAAAAGTTATGTAAAACACATTCTAATATATGCAGTTTGGCATCGTTTTTGACATGCAGCAGACTATTAAAACAGCAGAGTACAAGTAGTGTTGCAGCCTTTACCAAACAGGGAGATTAATTCCCAGCCAAACACCAATTCTTTACTTTGCTACCAAGTTAACGACAAGCTCGGTAAACTTCTGACATATTCGGTTTTAATTTACAATCCTAGTAGAAGCGGTGAATTAATTTTTGGCGTCTCAAAATAGCTGGTAATCAGTTTACTTCACTCTACCGCTGTGGTCAGCAGTCAGGAAAATGTGCGGCTGACAGGGGAAAAACTGATTTGATTAATAAGGGTGTCCGACTATTAAAAGGACGACTTAGCGGCGGAAGTTTCACTGCTGCTCACTCTAGTACGAAACCTTAACACACTGACAGTTATCCCCTGCTATTTGCATAACTTAAAACCCGCATTATTTGTATGTGGAGGATTCCAAACAGAACACTGCGATCTCATTGTATTTAGCAGCATGTTCGGAATGGATTTTTTTTTTTTTTTTTTTTTATCGATGTCACCTCATATTATCTTTTTGTGGGTTTCAGTTGGAAGAGACCGCTTTTAATAAATTCAGCAGCAACCAAAGAATCCCCTGCGTGCTGGTGAAATGTAATAGCGGAACGTCGACTTTTTTTTAATCTCCTGCCGTTAATTTTTACTCCTTATTAGCTTAATTTCGTCGCCAACTTGTTGAAGTGTGAGGGCACATTATGGAAATGATCAGCTGTTAAAAGCGGTTATCCACTAATTTGTAATTAAATGTTTCACTGTAATTAACTGCTGGTATTTTATTGCATCCCAGCCAGAATTTCCAATTAGAGACTTAATTTGTGACTCGGGCTTCACGGCGAACGTTTCACAAGTGTGTGTTATACGTAAGTACATGAGGGAAAACTCAAGAAAACCAAAACCCGCAAAAGAACACCGAATATAATTTTTAATAAAATCTGATGCAAACTAACCTGGAAGTGAGCTTTCACTTTTAACAACAATCACCGCGATCAACGCATGCTTGCAACACCAAACTTTGATCTTGTGACGATAAAAAAAAAAGTAATTATTTATTTTTTTTAGTTATTGCACTAGAAAATTAGCAACAATGGAAAACACAAATTTGTTACTTAGTTATTAGTAATGTGGGAATATATATCGAAGTAATTAGCGCTATTTTAAAGTCGTTTGCCATGTAATTTTTTGGTTTAGGAAATTAAGCCGAAATTGTTTCTTCGAGTATCTATGCCTTAAATTTACATAAATCTGTTGTCGTTCTTCGTGTAAAACAGACAATTGTGGATGTTTTTTTTTTTTTTTAATGACTGATGATGGTTGGATTTTCGAGGTATATCCCTCTGTTTGTTGGTTTCTATAGATTGAATACCTAAGTTTATTTTGTTCGCAGATCTTCAGGAGAGTATAAAAAGGATGACTGTTGTTGGATAGTGAACTTAATGCGGGGATGAATGTTGTCAAGATGGACAAAAGTCCTGTACTTGGTTTGCAAATATAATTTTTAATATAATTTATATTTAGATCCAGAACAAGAGGAAAGCTATACCTTCCTGGGACATCTGAGTTCATATGAGTTTCAGGGCATCCTGGTGATGGTAATATTGAACCTTTCGTGAATAACCACGAGCCTGTGAGAAGCTTAAATTGCACAAATACCCTTCTTCTCTAGAGATAAAATTCAATGTTCGGGCCGAATAGGCTGAAGCAGTTTTTGTGTATGCGGACACTTTCGGTATTCGCAATTGCCACAGATTTGTTGCGCATGGAGACATTGCAGTGTCCATTGTCATGTGAATATGAAAACACTATGGGGGAACCTCCTTATTAACATTGATGTGGAATCCACGATTAAGAATAGATGAAATTTTCGACAGAACATCCTTTGTTCTGTATTTGTATAGAAATTCCGTAGAATGTTTGTGGTTCCACAGTTCTGTAGTTTCATCATGTCTTTCACTGCTCTGAAGGACCCTTCGCATGTTGTTTATTTCTCTTAGTCATTGCATCACTTTAAACTTCGTCCAATTTTTTTTTTTCGAACATAATTTTTGCAGCGTGCGCCCTTTTTTTAACCTAAGTTCACTTGTAATAGAAAATATTTTTTACATTTATTTTTTGGAGTTTTATCATATATGCATCCAGAAATAAAAAAAGTGCAAATGGAATTCAGAATAAATTTTAATTGTTTTCATTCCTTTAACATTTATCGAAACAACCACGAATTGTAATGTTTTTAAACGGATAAATTGCAAGTTTTATTTGGCAGGTAACTGACATTACGCAGGCACCCCATTAACTTTTTTTCCACATTTATTACAGCCATATTGAGATTTTTTTTTTAAAAATCCCGTACTAAGATATCTAACGATGTTTTGTGTCGTTCGCAGCGCTGGCTCTATTACTTCTCTTTATTCTATCCTTTTCTCGTGCCATCAAATCTTAAGTTGAGGAACTGTACAAGCAGTCATAAACAGCGAATAATACTGAAATATCATCCGAGAAAACCAATCGATAAATAAAACGAGATAATTTGGCGATTTAGAGCGATGAATGAAAAAATAAAGTGTTGGACCAGTTGAAAGTCATTGCATGTAAGTTGGATTTGCCGACAAAGAAATTTAGCGGCATTTTAAAAGTTAATTCTGTGTTCATTTTATTATTGAGTCATACGGATTAATTTCGAATCCGCATGACTTGGATGAAGCTGAAAAATTTTATCGTATTTCCTATTATCGCAAAGAACTTAGCAAGAAACGATGCCAAGCAGCGCAAAGAAGGCTACGACACTTATTTGGTTGTTGACATCCGAGTGAATGTTACTAAAAGGGTTCCAACATTCCATTTGTCATTGTCCGCCGAATATTTGCCACTGCATATGTGAGAAACATAAAATAATCACCTGATATCCCGTGAAATTTTATGTAAATCAGTCGAAATATTATTCAGTAAAATACAAATATTGTGGATCCATCCTTATTTTATAGCCGAATATAAAAATAATCTTAAATGTTAGTAAATTTCGAAACTCTTATGGTAATGTAACATTTTTCATCGCAGCTGCCCAGGTATACACTACTTAAAGAACTGTTCATCTTTTATTATTGCTTAAATTATGTTTCAGTGGTCTGACAAACGTTTCTAACGATTGGTTCTCATCGCCGACTATGCAGAAACCTAAAGAGAGCAAAAACTGCGTCTTGTCTATTATGTCAGAAGTTTTATTCATCATAAGTGAAACTCTCGTTATCAGTTACCAAAGTATAGACCCGAAAGGTTCAATTTGTCATAACATATTAAAATGAAGTATAATTGGAACAGAATTAGATATAAAACTGAATGAAGGTAAATTTTAGACTTTTTCATATTTCCTTTAAAATATAGATGGATATATAATATACATGGCATTATTTTCTAATTATTCCGAATTAATATATTTTCGCTGTGTATTTGAGTAATTCATTACACACCTACTTATTATTCACTTATGATAAATATAACTTTCCGACATGGGAGTGTGCTATATTTACAACTGCTGACAGCTATAACGCAGGTAACAAATATAACCAAATGTACACCATCAAATAAACTTCCACAGGATATAAAACGTCTTATCCAAGAGAAAAACAGATTAAGAAGACAATATCAGAGAACAATGGACCCAGCGGATAAACAAGCAGTCAATAGAGCAACAAACCAAGTTCGATATGCCCTAAAGGACCACCGTAACCAACTCTGGAATAACAAAATTCTCCAATTAAACACAGAGGATCAATCAATATGGAAAATGATGAAATCACTCCGTTCAAAGCGTTTTACATTTCCTCCAATCCAAGGTGAATCTAATGTTGTCTACAACGACGAGGAAAAAGCTGAAGCATTTGCTGACAGTTTAGAAAAACAATGCAGCCCCAATTATATCAATACAGATATAAATTTCATAAGTAAAATTCACACCCAAGTGCGTAAAATAACTCAAAATGCCTCATTCCAATCCAATAACAAATCCGTATCACCAACAGAAGTATATGAGATTTTAAGAAAACTAAATAACAAAAAGGCTCCAGGTCCAGATGGAATAACAAATAAGGTACTCAAGTTACTTCCTCGCAAAGGGGTTATGCATCTAGTAGCCATCATTAATGCCATCTTCCGGCTAAATTATTTCCCACAACGATGGAAAATTGCCGACGTTTTCCTAATTCCCAAACCTGGGAAAAATACACAGTTTCCTGTAAATTACAGACCAATCAGCCTTCTTTCATGCATAGGTAAGATAGCCGAACGTGCTATTCTCACACGGCTTCAAGAGGCAACAGATATGAACCATATAATTCAAGATGAACAATTCGGCTTTAGGAAATATCACTCCACAACGCTACAAATTTACAGAGTTATCGAACATATAACCCAAGGGTATGAATGGCACCAACACACTGGCGCAGTTTTTCTAGACATCACCCAGGCATTTGATAGAGTATGGCATCATGGACTAATTTTTAAACTACACGAAGTTGGTATTCCATTGCCACTAGTGCTACTTATCAAATCATATCTACACAACAGAAAATTTAAAATAAAACTCAACGGTATCAGATCCACGGAGAGGAGAATCACGGCCGGAGTACCTCAAGGCTCTCTACTATCTCCCCTACTCTTCTCCATATACATGGCAGATCTCCCCAAACTGTCTCCAGCTATCACCGCTCTGTATGCCGACGATACAATCATTATAGCCAGATCCCTCCGTCCACACCTGGCCACAATCAAGCTGCAGAGAGCAGTCAATGAATTGGAGGATTGGTACACCAAGTGGCGTATCGCAATTAATCCAAACAAAAGCTCTGCAGTACTTTTCACCAGACGTAAGGCAGAACCGAATACAAGCATACAAATGTTTGGTAAAATCATCCCTTGGCGCAATTCTACCAAATATCTGGGAATTCATCTTGATAGACGTCTAAACTTCAAGTCACATATGGATAGTGTTACCACTAAGGCAAGTCAGACTATAGCACAGCTATATCCACTTTTGAACAGGAACAGCTTCCTAAGCATAAGCAACAAAATCTTACTTTTCAAATCGGTAATCAGACCGCAACTAACTTATGCCTCTCCAACCTGGGGTCACACGACTAAAAGCAACATCAACAGACTTCAGATAATACAGAATAAATGCCTAAGAATGGCATTTAATGCCCCATGGTTCATCAGAAACATCCAATTACATCAAGAAGCCAATCTTCCAGATATTAAGACCTACATGACAAGCATTGCAGAGAAATTCTTCACAATCACGGATAATCACCCAAATCAGTTAGTTCGACAGGCAGCGGACTACAAGCCCTCAGATCGTTTCAAACATAAAAAACCGAAATCCTCCATCGCAAGAGAAAGCTGATACAGCCTCAATGCTCACAATGAGCGGGTAAATTACCCACAATAATCTCATCACCCACAATCTAAAATCCAGATGAAGGGATAAAGAGTCAAGGACTCAGTCCATCAACCAATTAAGTTCAAGTTCAAGTGCTATATTTAGTTCATCTAATCCGTTCATATCTTCAGAATAGATCAATGCAAGTTAAAATTAACGGTTCTATATCGTCCCAGCGCCATATCTTTGCTGGAGTGCCACAGGGATCTCTACTGGCTCCATTGCTGTTTTCTGTATACATGTCAGACATCCCTCACAATCCGATGACTTCCATTTTAGCGCTGTATGCGGACGATACGGCAATACTAACCAGATCCCTCAGACCCCACTTCGTTACTAGAAAGCTTCAAGAAAACATTCTAAAGCTGGAGGGTTGGTTCTCTAGGTGGAGATTGGAAGTCAACCCCCTGAAAAGCTCAGCGGTTCTTTTCTCAAAAAGGCCAATGTCTCCTGCAGGAGATGTGTTACTATTCAATACTAAAATTCCCTGGCAGACAGAAACAAATTACCTGGGTGTAATTCTCGACAAAAAGCTATCTTTCAACCAACATATCAAGTCTGCATGTGCAAAAGCATCTAAAGCCATAGCTCAGATTTACCCGCTAATTAATAGAAATAGCAAGCTCAGCAACAGAATCAAATTGCAACTTTACCAGATGACGATTCGTCCCATAATCACCTATGCCTCTCCAGCCTGGAGCCACACCTCTAACGCTAACATTATCAAGATTCAGCGTGTGCAGAACAAGTGCTTGAGAATGATTCTGAACGCCCCGTGGTATGTTAGAAACAGCCAGCTCCATAGAGACACAAATATTCCATATATTCTCTCTTATCTACAATCCTTAGCTTCCAAGTTTTTTCTAAAGACGTCCACACCCCCCAATGATTTGATTCAACAAGCTGCAGCATATGAGCCAACGGACATATTCAAATATAGAAGACCAAAAACTATATTAGCCTCCTATAACGATGCATAATCTCCATGCCCATTCAGGGCGAGCAAACTGCTCGTAAATTTTACCCTCACTGTAACCACGACAGATAGCGGGGAATATGAAAAGCATCTTGCTTCACCCTTAAAGACATAAATGTCAATTGTCAATTGTGCTATATTTATTGTTGAACTAAGTTTCTGCAATCTCGTAAGCATTGAAATGTGAAAACTAGTCGCTTCTGCTCTACTACATCTTATAGAAAACTCAGAAGACGATCTGTATCTGTACAAACTCTTCAGTTGTTTTGGAATCGCGACGAACAAGACGTGGAGCTTCATTATAACTTCCTTCACTCACAGGGTGGATTTGAATTCTCATTGCTCCTATATCACTGCTTTACTAATACCGTTAGAATCGTCAAGCAAATTCCTATCTGTTACCATCTAATCAAATATCTCACTTCAGTATAAGAAACCACAGAGGAGCACGTGGTGAAGTTATCCCCGAATTCTATCAGATGCCAGGCTGTTGTGTTAGACAAATATCAATCAGAGAAATAAATCTGCTATCTCTAAAATCCAAACAGTTTTACACAAAAATCTTCCATAACCAAACAACTTGAATATGGATATAGGAATTTTTCAAGTAGCCTCTACTAATTTTGTTTGTGTCCTTCCAAGAAAGATGTGGCCTAAAGGATAGAATTCTGGCATTTTTCAGTAAAGTGGATAAAATACAGTAAGTTTCAAACAGACAGCCCATCTTCCTTCGTATCTGGACACCTTGAAAGAGTTGATCACTTCTTTTATTTCTGTCGTTTGATGCGATGTATCTGGTTTCCCATTAGTATGGTCCTGGGTGTTTCTGTGTTGACATTACAGGAAGTTGCATTCCTGCAGTTTCCTCCACCAGTGACTAGCAAAACTAGCCGTCATCTTTCTATTTACTCAATTCAGGTAACATTTATGGCGAATCCGGAAATGGGATGCGCAAAACCCAGCAAACAAGTCATACTCCACGATAATTGGAACTTTCTACAACTCAACTTCGTCTCGAAATGTTTGTCTTTAGAATAATCCATTTTGGGGAACTCTAGGCTCATGAATTCAGGCTAAGAAATTAACGAATTTAATTTTCTTTGGCTCTTCCATTTGTCTACCTTTAGTCACTTCAGAACTAGCACGTAATGTCCGTAGAGGTGGGGGGGGGGGGGGGTGGGATTCGTATGAAATCCTGGGCTCAAAAGGCCAACACAATGCTATAATCGTAATGGGCTCCTATCCAGGTTTGAACTTCACCCACCTCTTTCTTTCTTCAAAATTTAAGTTTTCTGACCATGGCAATTCAGATATCAAGAAGTCGAAATGAATCTTTGACATACTTTGTAACTGAGGTCTCGGTTTAGATCTGTGATGTTCTTTTGAACAAACTGAAATGTTAGGTATCTTAGAAGAGCCAGCATTTCGATTCACTAACAAAAGGCGAACATGGGGATCCTGGCCAAATCTTGTATCTTAAGTAATGCTCTGTGGGCAACTCCTATGTCTAAGGTTATATTATCATATGCCCGAGTCTGGTGAATTTCTGAACTTAAGTGTCTATATTTGCTCATACAATATGGACGGGTGCATAATATTTTTCATTTTAATCTTTCTTACGCCAAATTGAAGTCTATACATTGGATATAAATTCTAGTGATCATATGAAGGAAACTTGTAATTGTGGAAGAACTTTTCATGTCGCGGAGTTGCAAGAATAACAGGAAAAAAACGGAGAAATGTAGCTCTGAGAGTATTAGGAGGGAAACTAAAGATTCATTCAAGGATGACTGTTAAGTCTGGTAAAATTTTAAACGTAGTATTGCAGATTAAATAAATACTCTTAAAAAGTTCTTTATTATTCTGGTACAAGGGAAACATAACTTCGAAAATATCGAGTTGAAGAAAATACTTCATTATGCTCAATAATGAATGATGATGTCTTGCAGACTACCTGATATTGAAACCAACACACCCTCGCTGAAGTGTGTTTAAATTATAAACATGAATCCAAACATTTAGTCCAATCCGGGAATTAAATAAAAGCTCCGCATTCAGATGCCATTTTTAGGCTGTATACGAATACAAATTTCAGACAAATGTAGAATCGAATATAAGACAGACCACATAATTAAACGTGTCAGTTTGGCTGATTAGCTTGTTAGAATTCTCTGAGAAATAAAAAAATAAACTTACAATTATAAGGATAAAAGCGAGGACATCGCAACATCTTTTCCTTTGTAGGAAAGATTGGACTTACATCCGATCCACCACAGTGCGAAGCACCTGAAGGCTTTTCGAGTGAAGATGAGCTCGTGAGGCTCATACGGAGATAGTTTTGCGGGATTTAAAAAGAAAGGAGGAGGGGTAAACTGGACAGAAAATGCACAAGTAAAAGATATACTATAATAGCTAGAGCATTGAAGTTGCGTTGATTGTGATTGAAATAAAGCTAAAGCGATTTCGTCTCGCTATAGGGTGACACAAAGCGAACTGAACGATAGATAGAAAAAATATTCTCTGCTGTTCAGCGCAAAGCATTCTCACAAAATGGCTAAGCAGACCATCGGTTCTCAATTTATTAAGATAAAGATGAGTGGATAAAGGCTATGCGGAATAAGACACAAGCGGAAATGTCATGATTGTGTTTTTCTGAATGTAAGATGGCCATTGAATCGATTAATGGTGTTGCAATGAATTTTCATAGTGTGGAGACAGTCTTAGAGGTTACCTATGATACTGATCACAAATAGTTGCTAATCAACTGTCGGTACAGTAAATGATTTCTTGTGCACGCAGTTTTGTGTGTCGAAAATGCTCTGTTAGAATACGGGATTTGCAAGAATGATTATTCATAATCCTTTACGCTACTTTTCCAGACAAATGTCGTATCTGAAGGGGGGGAGGGAGGAGTGATTTTTTTTTTTTTAGTATGATTCTTCTAGTGCTATATAACAAATCTTTGTATAGACAAAGAAGGGCTGTTTATTTCAAGACTTCTTTTGGATGCAACGACTGAAAACTCTTTTGCCATCTTGAATGGAGAAACTGGAATCCGATTGGTAAAGTCAGATCTTGTTATAGGAGAGTAACTCCTTAATTTTCTATTTTTATTTTTAAATGAAATAAAAGTATTGAAAGAACACTGAAATATCATTTTAGTCAACTGAACCAGATTAACGAAAGAAATGCACACTCCTTCCTTGTTGACAACGTCGTGTGTTGGAGTACTTGGATTCGATCCCGCACGTAATACGAGAGAAATCTAGAAAGGAGGCTCCGTAGCTTAGTTGGTTTCGACTGAGCCCTTTGGTTGGAAAGATCTAGGTTGGAAACCCATCTCCAAACTATATCAGGGCTCTTCTGCTAAAGGCGAGTTAGCTGATCTCACACGGATGTGGAGGACTTTTTCTTCCACATACGCAGGTTTTATATCCCTCAAAAGAGGCAAACCGATCCCGTGAAAACGTATAGACATGGAAATGCTCAGCCTTAGAGGATGAATCAAATATTGCTGTCAACAACTGGTTCTGAATGTCTATGGTTTGGTACCACAGATGGGATTCTAAAGGACAGACAATTTGAGAACTTGATCCGCACACATTCAGACATACATCCCATCCACAATAGGATTTGTAACTACACTTGATCGGAGACCTTCGTCTGCTGAACAGTGTAGATAGCAGCTCCACTCTGCTTGCATGCAGATATTTTCTACTTGTCAGTGGAGATACTCTCCAGAGATTTAGCCAAAACTCATCGCAGTTGAGGAAACCTTCGAAGGGTGGTGTAAAGGATATCTCAAAATTTTCTAAAATCACAAGATTCTCTTAAGAAGCTGAGGGATTTCGTTAGCCATATATTACGTTTCAAATTATTTCTTTTGCAATTTAATATGCTCCATAATATTTCCCTCACTAAAAATGCATTCTAATGAAATTAGAATGCATTTTTAGTGAGGAAATAAAAGGAAATCCCGCGCGCTTGCAAACTAGGTAATTGTCCTGTTGAGTTTTTAGTCCTTCAACAAGATATCAATGTAAACTACTTAAACAGCATACGAGAGACCTTCATCATTCGTTTTGTAAGAAATATTGCGTTTTTTGTAATCACCGCTGGGGATTGAGTGTGTGTATATGTGCGTGTTTATTTTAGCCCTCATTAAAAAAGAACAAACAGCAAAAAACAGATGCATGCCAAGGCTACCTTATTTTCTTTCATGCTGTGAATATTTAAACGTAAGAAATACTTCCATTATAAAAAATTGTCCCCGTTCTTAAAGAGATTATGCCCATTTTTCTTTTATAATTAACGCTAGTGTAAATACAGTTCCGAGAGGATGGCAGCGCATGTTTCAACGTAATGAGTGCCTTGTCAGCTCCGACTTGGTGGGGCGTAAATAAGAAATGAGACAGCGGTGTTGGTGGAGGTGCAGCATTTATGCAAGTGGTCATTAAAAAATCATGGAATTTCTGTGCACTTCATAACGAGCCAAGAAAAGAACCGAAGAGTGCAAACACAAAAATGAGTTCTCAGATTTTCGAAATAGTTTTCTTCTAAGAGAAATGTATTCTTCTTGACCTATGCGTTTCTGAAGATTAAGACTTCGCCATTGCGACCAGCCATCTGTATTCGGCACATCAGAAATGGTACTCGACGAAGAAAATGCACTTAAAACAACAGTCGAAAGTTGAAATTAGAATGACCAACAAAATCATCTTAAAAATAATTTGGTGCACTTTTCTTTCAGTTTTTCTCCTAGGAAAAAAATGAAGGGAGTGTGGTGATATTAAGGACATTTGCACACACACAAAAAAAAGAACTCGGAGGGTGGAGCTTGTGACTTCGTTTTGTGTTGCTCAGGTATACATATACCGGCCAGCGAATTAGAAACTCATTTAATACAGGGGGTTCCGTATAGGCATGCGACTGCCAATACCGATCCAATTCTCCGTGTATAGTTCAGTGAGATATGGGTCGGAAACAGCCTTCATTAAATGATTTGGTCAATTACTGCACACAAGAAGTTCTGTTTGTCCGTACAAGCCTTCTCAAACGACGCCGATCTCGTTCTTGATAGTGTTTTAGGACCACAGTTACGCCTCTTAGACAAGCAAAGAGGGTTATTTTTCCACTGATTAAACACCTGGGATATCTCGCCTTTTGAGAAACCAGTTGGCTTTGCTGTTTTAAAAATCGTGGCTCCAGCCAGACGGCCAGCGACAAGAAGCCCTTTATCGAACTCCGAACTTTATGATCAACACTATTGACGAGTACTGACCAGCAACACTCCTAAATAGTTGCCTTGAATAGGTGGTGACGCACGCGACCAAGTATGTTGCATATACATTGTGTAAGTGACGTTTACGTACATCTCCATAAAGGTTTCTAACAAACACCGGTGTAACACTACCAGCTTTTTAAGCACTTGAAGTCCGCAAGTGTTTAAAAACATGGTTTGGTGTTTGAAGAAGGGTTTCCAAATCATCTTTTAACACTATTATAATTAAAGTGAATTCTTGACTTATCCTGAAATATTTTATTGTTGTAGGCAACAATGAATGGAAGCAACAAAAAACTGTTGACGTAACAGACTGCATGCAATATTCATAATAAGAAAATGTCTAGCAAATCACATCGCTGTTTGTGTGCGTTCGTATTCGCGGGGCATCAACAGATGTTACGGATAAGCTTTGACAGCCAGCAGTTGGAACGTGGCACTGGTGAACGCGCTGCATCTATTGTTGTGTATGATGTCAGAATTAGATTGACATCAGAGAATGGAGGTTAATTATAATCGAATGAGCTTGTTTTATTAAGAATAAATGTCCCAGTCAAATTACATTTGAAATTGACGATAATTGTACGCGTTTATTCTCATTCCCAATGGGATTCGCTGTGAACTGCTGTTCCGATGGCACAAATTTCTCATTAGCTATTCTTTGAAATGACAAAGAATCATCCCCTTTACGATATTGAGTTTGGGATTTAATTATTCAGATATCATAGAGATTACTCCTTCAAACAAGTGTTTTGGCTTCAATTATATCGAATGCTGTGTTTTCCCAATGAATAATCTCAGGATTGAAATGGGTGTCTGTGATCTTGACGGTCATTTTCGTTTACTC
This sequence comes from Typopeltis vanoorti, assembly GCF_054136105.1. Taxonomy (NCBI): domain Eukaryota; kingdom Metazoa; phylum Arthropoda; class Arachnida; order Uropygi; family Thelyphonidae; genus Typopeltis; species Typopeltis vanoorti. The sequence goes on along the minus strand of NC_143559.1, from coordinate 11,409,808 downwards.
ACCTATTATTGTTGAATGTTTGGCTTAATTTTGCAGCATGGTTGCGGAAAAAAGCAAAAACTATTAAATCGGTGTCACATGTTAGTTTTAGTTCCGTTTTATAACCAAAGATAGTTCGTAAAATAGTTTCGAAAGTGTCGATTTATTTCGCTGTAGGCGAGGTGTTCGAACAAACTTTATCCATCAATAAAACAGACCGAGCAAAAGTCCCACAAGTGTGCGTAGCTGCGATCCTCCATCCTAAAATGTTGCGAACAGTCAAGATGATTAAAATGTCTATCAGTCTAAAGTTGATTTGGAGGCATTACACAGTTTTATCTCCCGTGCCAGAACGTAGCTGGCTTTCCGAACTCTACAAAGTATACTCGCACTGCAAAGCATACCGATGACTCTCTTGTGAATCCCAAGTAAAAATATCCACAACCTTTCTTTACAATGTTTACACTTTTATCTGTTATTTCTACGACTGTTCGCCTCGGTTACGGCACACCGCGACATGGTCAGCAGGAGATACTCGTTACGGCCACGAAGCCCGTGGCATAGATGACCGAATGGCTAGTTCTGATAAGGCGAGGGGCGAAAGACGTTATGAGTTGCCGGGCAGGGAAGCTGTCAACGCTAGTCATTCATCTACGGATACAGATGATGTCGCCCCCCCCACCATCTTTCCCCTTCAGCCTGCTTCCTGGTTGAGCTCTCGCAATGAGATAACACCTCTCATTGGCGATAGGGTGACTACGTTGGATGTAAACTGAGGCATTATTTTTGTTGCGGTCGAAGCATTTAACCTTTTAGAAGTGAGGGTAGGGTAATCTCGCAGATAAAAACAAGGGAAATCTGTTGACTGATTTATATTTTCGAATGGAAAATTAGATGGTGCAGACAGCCGCAAAGTTAAATGAAAAGTATAAAATACATTGACTGTTGTCGATATAATTCATTGTTGCAATGTAGAATTGTTTCATCTTAACCATCTCAAGCTTTTCTAGATAGTAAGCAATAATTATGGCTGAATAACCTGAAATTATAGGGTTTACACCTCACGCAATTAAATAATCCTACCAAGTAAGACTGGCTGTTTTCTAACACGTTATGAACAGAATAACAATCCTCACAGCACATGATTGTCCTTCGCTAAGCCGCTAACAATAGACGATTCCATTAACCAATAAAGAGCTGACAGTTGGATTTACTGAAATCCTATTTGCAGTTATGACACGAGACCCGAGATTAACAATGGGTGTGAGGATTTCACGGAAATGACGCTTGTAGCGTAGAAGACAGTGAGACTTACAAATGGTAACTGCTATTTCGGCACATATTATTGCTGCTGTGATTTCTGCTGTTAATTGGGAAACAACAAACATCAGCCGTGTGATGAGGCGAATATTTAAAAAGTATCAAACGCATGCTAAGAAACGTTACATCTTAAGGCGTCTTGACAGCTGCGAACGTTCATAAACTGGGACTAATCTCTCCCTACTTGTCCAAGACTTGGTGGGTTACAAAATAGTCTTGGAGAGAGATGTGTCCCCCAACCGTTTTTGCCAATTGAATGTACAATTGACTAGGGGATCCATGCCTACTAACATTTCCTAAATCCCAGTTTATTTTATTTGTCTATTTAAATTTCTCTAGACTGCTTCACTATCAATCTTGTTTTTGAGTTAATGTATTGTGGTTCAGCAGCGGACTTCGTGTTGTTTGCTTGCTTGGTGAATGTTTCTACCAAGCAAACAACAGGTCGAGTGCTGCAGTAATATGCGTATTATATTCAAATTGTCTGCGCTCGAGTCCATCTTACCGGAATTGTTTTATAGCAAGTTGGATACAACTGCAACAATTAGTTCTTGACAAAGCAGTCAGTATTTGTGACATCACAGCTAAGCGAAAAAGTAACTTTCCCCCGATAGATCTCATGGCACAGTAGATTCTGGTTGCGTATACCAGTTATTTATTTATTTATTTCGTATCGAAACACAAGTGGTACAACATTATTTACAACAAATTAAGATACATTACAAATGAGAACAGTTTAAATTTGGTCGGTGAATTACACAGGGACTAATAAGTAAAATATGAAGGAAAAAGAAACTATACACAAGTTATCTGCAATAAATATGGTCAGATATTCTTCCTCCAGTATCTTGCGCAATACTTCCCTTTCTGTGCAGGATATAAGGTCCTCCTTTGTGCAACGTGATTGAAGGAGACAAGAAACAAGGTGTTTCATGGACTGGGTCGTCCCGCAATCACAATTATCTGGTCCAGTGAGGTAGCCCCATTTGATGAGGTTTTGTTTGCAGCGTCTTGTCGTTCGAAGTCTGTTGAGGCTTTTCCAAGTATTCCAGTCCAAGTGGGCACTGGAATACTTGGAAAATGTTCGGCTGTTGGAATACCAGCATTATTCTCAGGGTATAGTGCAAGCCATTGTTGAAGTCTTGTCTCTGGAGAGTTTTTAGGTGGTTTGAGAGTTGCTAGGAAGTATGTCGGGATCTTAGTCTGTGGGGCACTGTGGTCTGGAAGACGTTCATCATTCATTTATCTGTTTCTTTCGTCAGCTAAGAATTCAGAGTTTCGAATTGAAGGTGGTGTAATACCAGCCAAAGCATACAGGTCTCTTAGTGATGTTGGTTTCAGGTATCCTGTAATTAAGTGGCAGCTTTCATTCAATGCTGAGTCAAGGTTATGGTTATACCAGGCTATGAAGTAGGATATAATGGAAACAAATGTTATAAAATAGAAGTCTTAATACAAGAATCCTCAAATAGCACCTTGAATAACTTGAGCTTGACAAGTTTATATATTAGTCAGTTGTTTTAGTTTTACATTTCTGCACGTCTATTTCTGCGTATGGCTTTTAGTTATTTTTAAATTCAGCCGCTCGCGTAAGTAAGCTACTCAGTTGAACGCTCCTTTCTTCGCATTACCGATGAAATTCGAGTCGGGCGTGCTCCGAACGTGAGAAGATTTCCAAAAATTGCAATAAAGCGAGAAGATGCGCACAACTTGAATGGGCATTTACGTAAATGCAGTTTAGAGAAGGAACTTTCGATCTCAGCTCGCCGATGAACATCTTGGAAATCTGTTGAGATGAGAACAAATTTGGATTCATATTTTTGAGGAGGAAAAAATATTGCAGAAAAGTAAAATTTTCTCATTTTACACACAGATTCGCATGCTAATATTGATAAGTAGCGGTGTTTATAACAAAGGATATTTTATTTCGTAATTGACGATTTTATTCGGTCGATAAGTTTATATACATAAAAACGCGTCGCAAATCCTTCTACAGTGTTCAATCTCAACGTAATGAGACTTTCATTTAAGAGAGGAATCTTATTGCAAGCGTCTTAATCATGACTTGTGTGTGATTAGACATAGCTTCCGTCTTTGAAAAGTCATCCATAAGTTGAGGATAACCAAGTGCGGAGTAGCCAGCTGCGCAGATCTACTACCCTTCCGTGATTATCCCTTTCCCAAGAGCAAACATATAATGTCGCGAAGATGTGTACAATAACTCACGCGCGGAGCTGGGCGCGTGTTGCACGTAAAGGAAACGACATAGGATCACGTAGCGTGTAATACGTGGTATAAATAAAATATTTAGGCGGTGGTTCTGGGCGGGAGTAATTGAAAATAGCTGGTTATACGTATCGCCAACGAAACGGGGTCCATATCCATAAACCATCCGCGCACCACTTGGGTAGTCGATAGCTACCTGCAGGGCTCCCAAAGCGAATGAAGATTTGTGGAAACGTTGACAATTTTAGCGTCGTCCGAATACCGGGTTATCAGCGGCCCCGATATTAAAACCGTTTCGAATATCAATTATAAATGGCGGATGGTATCGGGCTAAGTCTTTAATTACCGAAAGATTGGCAGTCCTCTATGACTTATCGTGGCTGCCTCCTCTTGGTCGGAGACCAAACTCTGACACAACCTTTTGGGACACCCAGGGATAAAAACACCGACTTTGGGCTAAGCCTACCTGAACTTATCGCGGCCGAGTACGGCAGAGCCTCGAAATGAAGCGTGCTAATGAGAATGGATGGGAGGGTACAGACAAGCCTTGCTTAAGCCTAATTACATAGAACTGTGTATGGGAAAGAGGGGAAGTTCGTGTAGGGTGTAAGCCGTCTCGTTTAGCCCGTGGCTACAGCGAACAACACACAACTCTAAATGGCCATAATTACGGAATGCGCGGAATAACCGTGCAGAGTGTAATTCATTGAGATTTATTCCAAAAAGACATGTCTCCCAAGTAATGAAGTAATTAATAATGTCGTTCCTTGTCCCGCCTTTCATTAGAGCGTTGATTAAGCGCTACTCGACACAGTGCCAGGTGTCTCCACTATCCTCTTAGGGTTAAGACCCCTGAAAATCTGGGGTTTAGATGAAAATGATATCCCTCTTATATTTCTGAGGATTACTACAGACAGCAACCGTCTGCTAATGAAAGAATATTTCCTTTTTTGTATTTTGGGAGTAGGTGTGTTGAAGTCTACGTGAAACAGAAGCGAAAAAATATGTTGGAATGATATTATAAACCCTTCGTTGTTTGCAATAAAAGTTTACAATTAGGTTGATAAACCACCGATTTAAATTTTGCTGAAAAATTTTAACAGGGCGCGTCATTATAAGTGCGTATATACTGAACTTACTTTTGAGTCTGTCAACAATCGAAGATCCATTGCTGGTGATGAGCACCCAGTTTTTATTTCGAGTGTGGCAACAATTACACGCGCGCGGCCGAGGAATAGAGACACGAGACAGATCTCGCCTGTATTTTACGTTTGTTCAGCATACTCGTGTTCACAACTGACTGGCTTCTCAAATGTATTCTTTCTGTTCACGAAGTGGACTTTCTGAAAGAACTGAAAGAAGAACTGCTGCCCAGACTCGTATATTTCCCTCTGTCCTGTGAATTTTTTGAAGAGAAACTTGATAATCGATACAAGCTTAACCAGAGAAGGGATTTGTAAACATATCTTGCTTAGATTCGACATTACAGATTTTGATAATCCCTCGTGTTTACGAAATATCCTGTATTAATAGAGTAATACCTTCCGTGGTATTTTTATCATGCCCAAGTTGCTATTTACATAGATGGAAGAAAACTTTTTTTATCTAATAAATATTCTTAGTTTGGCTACGGAGGGTAGATATGATGAGAATTTGGAAGAACTGGACTAAAAAAAAGTACCTGATCACAGAACTCAAAGCACTCATTGGTAAGAAATGTTTGTTTTTGAAGTTTTATGTCCTCTTCTTCGGACTACTGGGGTGGTTGCTCTCCACATATTTCTATTGCTACGTTACTGAGAGAATCTGTAGTCTTGACAAGGAAACTATGACAGCAAAATGGCTGACGGAATAGAACCTTATCCCAAAATTCTTCTTGAAAAACAACTGAAACGAACTTTCTTCAAAACACCCCTAGCATCCACCCCCAGTGGTTTCAGCTGACCAGAGAGTTGATTGTAACATTAAGATGAGTGCCCAGTGAAGTAAAATGTTAATAGATCTCGTCATCTATTAACATTATGTATGTGATTTGTGTGAGTAATCTTCACATACGGTGCCTTAGACAGGACATAACTAATTCACTTGTGTTTTTGCTATGAATTTCTGTTTGTAACCGTTTAACTCAGCTGTGTATCTTGCACAGATTTCTGGGTCTTAAAAAGTCATGAAATGTATTCTTGATACGATATTCCATATATACGGTGGTAGTTTCCTAATTATTACCATTAGATATTGACTGAAGGCCACGAAGATGCGTAAATGGTATTGTTTCAAATCATTTCAGTTATTTTTTCGTTCGTTTTATAGCTTATTTATAAGTGAATATGACAGCGCACAAATGAAAACAGTTGTGCTAATCTGTTTCAATCACAAAATACAGCCCTGAGTCAGAGCAATATTTGCATTGAAAGCCGAGTATCTTACCTTTCTCGATCAAAACATAAACAAAAAACTCCCCGTATTTTTATATTTAGAAAATATTACGCCCATCAGGAAAGGTACTTTTAAAATGTTACACCCGCAAACATTGGAAGCGCGAGATCGGACGTCGGGATTATTGCCGCGCAGTGCCATGAATGTTTAAGTGGACCACGTTCCGGCAGTTTTAGCTGCACTTCGAGGTGGTAGTAAAGTTAAAGCCACCCTTTGATTATTACATCTGAAAGCCATAACGCGTATTCTTCCTCGCGCCGGACACTCGAGTTAAAGTTAAAATACTATCTTTTAAGGGCCGAGCAGTTTTAACTTGAACTGCGAGCACATTCATATGAGGAGGGGGGGGGGTGGAGATAGTACGGCACGTGCCTCCCGTTATGGAAGGCCCGTCATTGCGACTTTAATGCGTACCAGCAATGAATTAGTGATGAGAATGGTAGCTCGAGGCCGTAACTTACGGTAGTAGGGAGATGGGGTATTTATAATGCATTAGGACGAAGCACTGTTTGAACAGACTTAAATGAGGAATCGAGTAAAATTAAATAAAGCCACGGATTGGCTCTGAATCAAGCAGACACCTTTTCCTCCGACGGTGCCTCTCCGTAGAAAATAGGGGTGGGAACACATAATAAGTATTCATTGAAACTCTTTATCCCAAAACTTCAGGGAAATCGGGCTTTCTTCACATCACAATTTAGATGAAGGATCGAGCTAATAAGACGCCGACCTTGCATTCAGGGAGAAGTTAAAAATAGCCACTTAAATTCGGGGGTTTCAAAACAATGAGTTAAATGCGTTGAATGTGTAATGTTTTATGCTATTCGGTGCTTGGGAATTGTACACCGCTCTTGTGTAGTTACAGAATCTTTAAATTGCCGGAAAATACAACCCACTGCGCAATAATAATGGCCGAACCCGCGTGGCTCAAGATTTGCAAGCATACCTTTTGAGCTAAGACGTTTATCGTATGTACTCGTTTGCCTGCTCGTAAGAAATATTTTGGGTCTTTTAAAGTGGTTCTAGGATTAGTCCATCAAGCCCTTTCTTAATGTCTTCTCTCAGAGACAATTCAGGACTTCAGTTTAGTCTTGAAAGCGAATTCTTGCATGATTACCAAAACGACTGACATTCAGCATTTACAAACTGTATATGCGTTATGAATGAGCTTTATTTAAATAAAATAATTTACTAAGAGAGCGAAGAGTGATGAAAAGCTTCCATCCGCATCTGTCGTAAAAACCATAAATTCGCCTCATGTAGATTACAGTTAATGCATACACCAACCTCGAAAACAACAATACAGTACTTGAACAGTAACTGCGCGCAGTCTCATTGTTGAGTGGAGAAATATACAGCATTGTCTTCTATATTGTTGTTCAATTAATTATGCCTGGTAAAAAGAAAAAAAAAATCCAGGGGTTCGTTCCAACGGGGAGAGACTATTTTTATTTTTTTAAAATAATTAAACTTGCAGTTAACAATAAGATTCATCATTTCACTTAAGACATAGAAAGTGTTCGTGGAATGTTTCGAATTTCTGTTTTATAGACCGAAAATAGACTTCTCTTTTCGTTTTATGCATCTGTGCACCTTTTTCGTTCACCTGCTTAGTATTTTCACGGTTAATTTTACTATTTTATATTAATAATAATAGTAGTAATAAAGCGTCGAGTCGGACACCGTTAAATCATAATTGGTGAGTGCTTTGTTTTAATACGCCTACATTACTTCCCAATTCCGGTTATATTTCCAAGATCCTTTCGGACGGACTTTTACATGTGCCGTGGTGATTACTTCGAAGGCATACAGTGGCGTAATTCGAAAAATACGATGCATTAAATACATCGCATTAACCGCCCTGCATTGCGGCTTTGAAACAACACACACACCTGCTGCCATTACAAATGACACTTTAACTACTCTTTCGTGAGCATTTACGTCCTAAAAAAAACCGAGAAGCGTTTCCGTTCGACAACAAAAAAGATCTTTCGGTTAGCCTGTTCTTAGGGGACTCACTTATTTGTTTGAATGCCACATGTTGCCGTCATCAGTAATTTCACATACTTGGAAGTATTTCAAAATCTCGGTGACGGACGGGAAAGGAAGCAGAGAATCGTGGAAAAAAAAAAAGACGAAAAAAAAAAACATGAAACATTCGAGATTTTAAAAAGAATCCAAAGATTAATTAAAACGATTATGTGTAGTTCGGTACCATAGGAAGAGCAGACGACTTTTTATCACGTTCATTATGAAAGGTAACAATACAATACTGAAAGAATTGTTGAACGTTTTCATTATTCAAATATAATCATATTCGTTTGGTATTCATTTTCACATTCTTGTCATTTTGAAGTAAAAGTTGCAAGCAATTTCCAAAACGTATTGTGTGTGCACAATTATTCAATTTTTGTTTTGTGTTAAATACATTTATCGTCTGAGCAAACGTATTATTATTACGATAATAAAAAACTTTATTTTGCATTAAAAGCACAGATAAGAAACGTTAACGTATACATTCGCTGTAACAGGAAAACGTATTTTTAGCAGCGTAGACGTGCTCGAGGTTGTTTTTCATTCTTGACCACACTTGTTTGCTATCTTCGCTGGTAGTATTTTCTTCCGTAAGACTTTAAAGATACACAATCAATGGTTAACGTGAAACTTTTCGGAGACGAGCACTCCGGTAATTACAACGCAGCAAAACTCAACGTGCGTTGAAATAGAGTAAGCTCTCTCTCCCTCTTTCTTTCTCTCTCTATTCCTTCCTTCCCTACAGACATTTTATCTCGACTGGTTTCGTGAGGTCGAAAGGACCAACACACTCGCCAATGTGCTCACTCTGGCGAATAAAATATTAAGAAAACTTTCCCAGCTTGGAGTAAATTTCGGGATCCTCCCCCTCCTCTACATAAGAAATGGCACGTATACTTTACCTTTGAGCAGCCACACTGGTGGCCAACTATATTTCAGGCCTCGCACCTGTCAGCTGATGTGGTGGAGAGCGAGCGAGCAATTTAACTGGCGAGCACACCACCCATGAACTGCTTCTTCGTTTAATAAACATTAGATGCAAATATTGTGGTTTTAATAGTTTCTTCTTGTGGGAATTTCTCACAGCCTTCTGATCTGATATACTTTGAAAAAAATTGAACGGAACTCAAAAACTGATTTTCGTTTTCAAACCGGGACCAGCTACATGATTGAAATTTCATATGGAGATGTTCCCTTACGATTCGGAATAGGAAATATACTCGGTGAATAAACAATGTAATAGTCATTCGGCAAGCAACCTCTGTGGCGCCTCTGTGGTCGGGTGGTTACATAAGTTCTTGTATTATGCGAATGCTATTAGCGGAATGCGTCTAGTTGTGGCTACGATATTAACAGAAACCGATCGTTTTACAAATCATGTACATTACACATAAAAGTATTTGTGAACGTATGTTTAAGTAAAGTGGAAGTAAGTTTCACTGGGGTCTGAATATCTGGTTTTTACCTTATCTATTTTAAAAATGATAGCATTTAGTATACACGGGGTTCATATTTTCACGGAATGAAAGAATGCTAGTTCTTAGATCTGTCGTCTGATCGCCACCCTAGACCATTTTCTATCCTTATTATTCTTATCAGCATTAGAAAACAGGTGAACATTGTTCATGCTCTCTGGGAATATGGTTTTTCATGAGGGAAGTCTAAGGTTTCCCTTCTCCTTACTGACAGAAAATGCCCTCACTGTTCCCTCATCGGTACCTATCCGATCTCCGCAAAACCCTCACCTCCAATTTTCTGTTTGTTTACTTGTAGGTTTTAGTTACGTCGGTATTTACGTATAGGCTTGGTAATAAATGTTTAGTGGAAAATGCTGGAACGACTTCTAAATACACACGAACAAAAAAAAAAAAAAAAAAAATCATTTCATACACCTTCAGGGTATTCACGACGTCAGTGGCTTTGCAAATGACTTCTTTCCATTCCTGTACCCTAAGTATTGACTATCGTTCCTTTCATATAATATAAATATCACATCTAATAAAAAATAAAGAAAACAAATTTTGCATTTTACACAATTAATTGGTTACTAAAATATCTGTTTTTGTGGGAAAATCTTTCTTCGTCCTGAAACTCCGAAGCCATGACTTGAACTCCAATTCTGTTTCTGAATGTGTTCATCCTAGACTGAAGTAAATCTTTGGCTGTGTTATGCAGCTATTTTTACTTAAGGTTGGTTCGCTGCGTAATAAAAAAACAAACAAAAAGGTGCTGTCACTCAGGAAGCCAAAAAATGCAGTACACCCGAGCGACTGCTGAACGAAGATAATTTAACACCATCCCTGAGAAGGAAGGTCTGTTTCTCTTGCATACTTAGATTTAATTAATACAGAATGAAATTTTAATTCGACTTGAATATGTGGAATGCTAACTATGTGACTGTTTAAAATGGGTCGAGCCCAAGCAGAATTATTACCAGAAAACAAGCCCTCTCTCCAGCTCATCTTCTTGAGCCTCGGGATTGTGCTTCGGTACACATTTACACTTTTCATATTCATTTATTTGCACGCCATAAAAATGTGTAAGAAAACATATTTAAGTGCTGTGTGACATTAACAGTTAAGTTTTTCGTATGCATCTCATCTTCTTGGCATCTTCTCGACCGTCGGCATTTGCAAGGCAAGCAGCTACAAATAGCAAAGGTTATTTACATTATAAATGCGTGTGGATGCACTACTCAAATATAAATATCAGTGTAACCGTAATGAGACTGACCACCTAATCAACGTCTAATTAGACCAGCTTTTGAATAGATAATATTACAAGTGTTTACTCTGGAATAACAAATGTCGGCATTGTAATTTGACTAAATTAGTGCATCACTCACGAGTATCAGATGATTCTTGAACGACATAACTCATACAGGAAGGTTAGCAAACCGAATTTTGGTTTCCGGTACAAATAATTCATAAGCGTGTAAAAATAGAACCATTTGATAGTGGGAAAATATCTGTTTTATCTCACAATAGCTATTCTTGTTTCAATGGTCTAGAAAATGCCAAGTTGATACTTTTTTTGAGTTGGTAATCGTTGGGGTGAAGTCAAATTAAATCAACTGCATACGTGTTTGACAGTTTTTAATTTTTTTTTTTTAATTCGTTCAATCTTCACTTGATAAGTTTAATTATGGTTGACATTTATCGGAATGTTAGCGATACATTTGAATTATTGAGCTTCGAAAGTGTGCCGAATAACAGTCAAATCAATTTCGGTAATGTTGCGCCATTATGGTGTACTTGTCACTCACCGTCGGAGTTTCAAAGTCGATACGCTCTGACGTTTCAATGCGATTGGCATTTTCCATTATTCGACATGACCGTAAAGATTAGGGACGACGAATTCCACGCACGCCTACTATCGTAATACGGCGATTGCGAATCATCGGAATGGGTGCGAAACATCTGTTGAAATCAAGGTAGCGAGGTTAAGCCGCACGACACGAATTCATACCACACGGAAACGGACTGACGAATGCCATTAAAAGCGGTGATACGCTAATCATGCAGATTCCATTTGATAGATTTCAGTTGTGTAAGTGAATTATAAATTGCATTTAGGGTAGGGGGTGTCTAGTACGAAGATGAGTCTCTATAGTGTAGGAGAAGAAGGCGATGCGAATACAAAAGACACCTTGATCGTACGAAGACAGGCTAACACATATGTCAGTATTCAAACTCCACCTGGCATCACAACAACACCGGAAAAAAAGCTGCTTTTAATCTACAAATCGCAGAAGTTTCTTGTTTTGCTGTATCCTTATGATATTCTTCTGTGCGCTCATTCCTCAGGAGAAATTGTGTAAAGTTTTGAGGAATCGGTTGGTTGGAATCTGCAAAGAGATTGCAGTACTTGACGGATCCACGTTTTTTTTTTTGTTTTTGAATCCAATCATTTAATTTACATTTTTTCCAGTTCCTAATTTTGTTTATTATTGTTCCACCTTCAGTTTTTCTTAATATTTTCATCCCAAAGGTTTCTGTGATTTTTGTAGTTCTTGCATCTGATCCTGCTCACGGTCGCTTTGATAACTTCTTTGTGAATTCTTATTTTTGTTTATCTTCTCATTCAACAGTCTCCTCTAGAAAGATGAGCTGTTGAGTGATTCCGATGTACTGTTGATTTTGTTGCGTTTGCTAGTATCTATTAGGTGTAAAGTCGTAGTTATTTAGTTGTCTTCCTTCTTACTAATTGATCCATTTATTTTTCCATTGATTTCTAATTTACACTTTATGGGTTCTCTACCACCTGCCATGTATCTTCACTTTTATTTTGTTTGATATCTTCCTGTTATTCTTTGCTGCTGGTTACTGAATGTATTTAGTAGCATTTATAAATTATTTTCAACTATGAAAAGCTAAATTGTCATCAGCAATTCTAACTATTCTTAATTTTTTTAAAAATTAGATTTCACAAACTTCCATTTTCGTTTAGAATTTCATATCACTAAGTTAAAGTAATTTATTATTATATTTACAGTTATTTGTTCGTAATTTTCCTTTTGTAGGAGAAAATTTATTTGTTTCAATTTCTTTTCTTTTTTTAAATTGTTATTGTTGAGGCCCTTTCGCCATTTATTATGTGTATTACTTTCATTAAATAATGTATTTATGATACCGCAATTCTTTTGTTAATTTTTTCCCGCCATTTTTTTATAATAGTTCCAGTTGATGTTATAATTTTTAGTTCTCTACGGCGTTCTGTTTTTCAATATTTTTTTCAATTATTTCAAAAGTTGGTTGTCTACATATAGGTCATTATCTTTCGTAATGATGCTTTTATTTTTCTGCATACACAGATTTTTTTGAAAGTATTTCCAATTAACCATTCAAATATTTGTTACTGTTATGCTTTCATTTAGTGTTTTTCTTTTGAGTTTGTATTATTCTCCAGAATCGTCTTTGAGTACCGTACAAATCCTGCTCTAATTCTCTGGATTAATTACTCGAATATTCCCGTCCAATTTTTCCTTATCGCACTGTTTACTTCGTTTCGTATACTTTTATATTCTCCACACACACACACACACTCACACACTGACGTATTCGATTTTATCTTGTAGATAACTGAAATGCAATTTTAATCCTTTCACTAATGCATTTAAAATCCTCATCTTTATACTGTGACGTCCATCTTTGATTAGTTTTGTATTAATTATATTTTTTTCATCCTGATGATGACAATATTTTAAAAAGTTATCCATTTTTCTTTTATTGTTTGTTTTTCTTATTGTTTTGAGTTCATCTAGCAATCTTTTGTGCTATCTTACACTTGCTTTCTAAGTAATTCCACCATCCGACAGTTTGTTCTCTGTATGTTGTTTCATATTATGCTTTGATGGCTTGTCTAAGTTTATCCTTCTGTTGGCACTGAATAGAGTAGATTGATTATCTTTATTATATTATCTCTAATATGGATGCTTGGGCAAGGGATCATGTCTCCTATAAGGTCCGCGCTAGGCAGCTCGTAAATGCCGTGAGCGTATTCCCATATGCTCTTTGGTCAACTTTCTTACGAAACTTTCATAGTTTCTGCATTCGATTTTGAAATAATGCTGGATTTAATATCGACTTGACTTATATAATTTTCTCTAGTATGCTGGATTTTACATTCCAAGTGCCAGTTTTCAGTATTTCTTCGTTTGCTTTTCTTATTCCGTTCCTAGTCTGTTCCGATAAAGTCATCCGGTCTTTCAAGATCTGGTTTCAATAGGAAAACTGGGTTTAACGTTCCCTGTCGAGCTGATAATTCAACCAGAGAAAGCCTCTTTTGTTGGTCTTTATTGATGCAGGCTCATACCTAGAGCGGCCCTTCTGGAGGTGTACACTTCCGGTAGGCTTCGACTGCATCAACCGTCTATCTCCACTCCACGACGAGGTACAGGTGGGATTTATATATTTTGAAATTTTCAAAGGAATAATTCCGCAGTGTATTCAAACATTGCGAAAATTGTCTGACAGCTAAAACGGAGGACTCAAAAATTGACCTATTTTACTATGGAAGAGACTTATAAGCATTGGAAGCTCATTTTTAAAGGCCACACAGAAATGTTTGCATTTTTCATTGCGCATAGAAAACTGATGTTTTCCCAAAAGCGATGAAATCTTCTTATCACGGGTTTATTAAAATGAGTCCCCTATTAAAAAGCCATCCGATCATTCACAGAGGTTTGTTTTTCCGATAACAACAGTGCCTCGAAATATCTAAGCCAGGTGATAAATTTCTTGTTTTCACGTAGATGGTAGTATTTCAAATTATTCATCGAACACCTTTTCGCTAATATTTTTTAAGATAATCGTGATAAATATGGAACTCATGTGGGACTGAATGTGGGCCTTTCACAATGAAGCCAAAATCTACAAATATTTTGCATGAAAGCAAAAGAATATTTTCTACAATGTGCGCTACTTGCCGTTTATATATATATAAACCAGAACTGCGCACAATAGTCCAAGTGAGGTCTTGAAAAGACCTCGCTTGGACTATTGTGCGCAGTTCTGGTTTCCGATGTGATTCTGATATATTGGAGAGAGTTCAAAGGAGAGTGTTAAAAATGATATCAGGATTGTGCAATACTAATTATTAAGACAGATCGAGAATCTGCAAACAGGAAAAAGAGGGGTGATATGATTGAGACTTACAAACTTCTGAAAGGGTCATACAGCATTTCAGTTGGTGGAATATTTGAGTTTATGGAGGGAGGGGAAAGGACGAGAGGGCATCCTTGGAAGCTGAGAATGAATGCCGCTAATTTTCTCTCATAGGGTTGTGCGTGATTGGAATGGATTGCCATTGGATGTTGTGAGTGCAAGCAGCGTGAATGAATTCAAGAACAAGTATGATAGCTTGTGCTTGTAGTATGTGGCCTCCCTCGATGAGTCCCTGAATCCCTGTAGGTCTCTCTTAATAATAATATATGTGTGTATATATATATATATAGCCTTTACTGATTTTCCTCCGTTCTGTACTATTTTGTTATGTATAATTGATATGTAAAAACTGCATTATAAATGACCATGGTAAAAGTGAAGCAGTAGTAGGGAGATGCTCATCAAAACAGTGCACGATATACTTCATAGAATTAACATGGTACATGTTCCATAAAGTGTAAACTCAAAGATATCTTAATCAGAATCCCCTTTTGAAAAGTTACAAACCTGCGATACTTGTAGCATCGTGGACGGCATTTGGGTTTGATAAATGGAAATTGTTGCCTGCCAACAAGATGTCATGTGCACGCATTTTTATACTACACGCTCACCACTACTACTAATGTACTCGAGGTCCATTTTATGTTCGTGAGGTAAACCGGGGGCATAGGAAGAATACCCGCTGATAGCTCTAGACCAATGCGGTGCTGGGGAGTGAAAAAAAAAAAAAAAACTCAACAGCAGGTGAAATACCCACATATAGTAGGTAATAACACCGTGGCCAAACCACCCATTGACGTAACACAAGATTCACTATCCCTACGTATAAGTGGGATGGTGTATATATCCACGTTTGCATTTTAATTTCTTCCTAAGCATATTCTCACATCAGTTGTTTAATCGTATTTCACCAACACAAAAATACTAATATGCTCATTTTAAATGAGTAATCAGCAGACAAAATTTTAATTATATCCGATGATTACACCAATAAATTACAGTTAACAAAACATTTTTCATAAAGGGACTGATAGGAGCTATCTCTGAATACTTTCTGATAAGAATCTCTGAATACCTTCGATTCTCATGGCATCCGTTAAAAACCTTGGTGGATCAAGTTGTGAGCCATAATCCAATGCTGGCCTAACCAAATTCTTTTTTCTACGTGCAAGGTGTCCTTTAAAGAAACGTGCTTAGCAAGGGGCCTTGAGGCCTTCCTTCGCAGGCGGTCTGTTTCAGGTAATTCCACCAGCCCTGTTTAAGCATGGAAGAGAAGCTTCCCAACATCTTTTTAAATCGAACCTGTATATCCTCTTTCATTTCTGCTTCCTGGAATGACCTTCTTTATGAAGTATTTCTCCCATTAATTACCACCTCCAGCTTCTCAAGAAAAATATCATTGCATTCTTTCTCCGTTAACCTTCGCATCTACGAGACATCAATGCACTAAAAGTTCTGCAACCTCTGGTGTGAGTTTAAAATATATGATTCCTTAAAATGAATTCTCCATTAATCAAAATACCTAAATATTTACTAACTCTTTCTAAAGGCCTAAACATTCAACTTATATCCATTGATACCAGCTTCCAACCAAATTGCATTTCTTCGTGACATTCGAGTCCTCTCCTACTTTTCTGAACAACACTTTGCAGCCTTTAAATATCCGCATATAAGGAACCGAGAGAATGAAAACAGTTGATCAATCTAGGCTAGAAAAAAGTTCGCTCTCAATATTCCAAACTTGAGTATGCTTCCAACCACCTTAATGAAAAAGACTCCCTTACTGCTTCGATCCAGTTTTTTACTCTTTAATATAAGGGTTCCTACTCCCACCTATTCAGCATAAAGTCAACTTTATCGTGTGTTCCATTAGAATTAAATTTAACTGTTTAAATAACTAAAGAAAGTCTGATTCATTTAAGAAAATCCAACATAGGGAACTTTTCAATGTAAGAAAACTTTTGCACAAAAAATAACGACAGAAAAATGTGAGATTTTTCTCCCGTTCCTCTAAACAAAAAATCTTTTCGCCTCACTTGTTGTCGCGAGAGAAGCCTTCGAAGTGAGCTTCCAGAAGTCACGTGCCACAGGGACTAAAATGAAAATCCGAATCAATTATCACGAGAACTCCACAATATGCAAACAGTAATAAAATTAATTGCTGAGGCATTGGTAAGCGCTTATAACGTTTGTTTTGTTGCAATTAGGGTAATTGCCAGACAGGTGTGAGCAAACTATCATCGCTTAATATTTAGTGAATGCAAACAGAAGGTTGTTTGAACACGAAATTTTCTTAAACGAAGTCGGGTGAAGAATAGAAATGATATGTTACGATTGCACGTGTTATTGTCACGTTATATGTTCGCTGGTTACGGGCGTAAATGGAATAGATGTCTCCTGCCCCGAAACAGTGAAAGTGTCTTGACAGGTTATACATTCTCTGCGCACTTCTTCTACTCATCCATGCGTGATCTGGCAAATTTATTTGGGGTTGTCTTCTGTAAGTAATCTTCGGATTTCCTTCACCAACTGCCTGTCTTTCCGAGATAGGCTCTTCAAAAAAAGAAATGCACGAGGAACTCGTGTCTCTGCGCGGAAAACAATATCAGCGATTGTTGGATTTCGTTTCGTGCAATGTGTTTAGTTTATCAGTAATTAGCATTCAGAATTTTCATTAATAGCAGTGGAGATGATTTGATGAGGCGGAGAAAGCGAGCTTGCACTATTTGATGAGCGAGATCCCAGCAAATGAGGTAAACAGAAGTTTATAATTAAAGAATGCTCGCTTTGGAAATGCCCACTTCTTGGATGCCATTATTTAGTGTATTTATTACGTCATATCTTATAGCAACGCACCTTAAGTGTGCACGTTGACTTTGAAATTGCCCTGCTTTCAAGCATGCGTTCTTCGGTCGTGCACCTCATTTGTTTCTACTCTGGTGGCAGGAGACAGTGCCATGCGGTATACCTGAATTCAAGTGTCCCGTCTATTAAGAATATCTGAAGAAATTACGAGTCCCGATGCAATCTTAATCATGGATATAATTGCAGAAATGGTTTTTCACCGAACCACGTTAAAAGAAAGAATAATTTCAAAAGTTTTCAAAGTAACTTTGACATAAATTTCCTTGGTGTTGCATTAAAAGGAAACAAACGCAGTCCACATATTCAGATATCCACTGATTGGTAATTTGTTTATAAACAAAAAAATGTAATTAAGAGTATTCGCCGGCAATAGATTCTACCTGGACTCTGGTGAAGGTCACCAAGTTCGAAATAGCGTTTTCCTACCCGCGAAACTCTAAATCAAAAGCATCAGTTAAAAACAAGAGAATATGAGCTGCTTGGAAATTCTTCTGTTTTCTTTTATTAAAGCAACTGGTGCCAGATGATAATTTTGTAAATTGTTTATAAATGTCAAGACTTAAAATATACGTCATAGAAAGTTATATCAGTTCCTGTATCATTTAGTAATCTTATAATTTATGCTAATAGATTGGCTCCTCCACAACATTCTACTCCATAAGAATGGGGGGGGATCATGGAACCAGATAAGATGGAGTCTATTTGGTCACACATTTCTGATTATCGAAGAAAAAACTCTCAAGCAAATCAAGAAAAAGTATATAAACCACTTAATCCGGTTGCACTGACCATGTAACGTAAGAAAGACAAACCCTCGGCTGTGCTTCAAGCTCTTATATGAAAAACAAAGCGGAAAGAAAACAAAAAAAGTTCTAGTGATTAATCGAAATTCCAAATGTATGTATTGATCAGTGGGATGTTTCTTAAGGAAACTCGGAGATCAGCAACTGCGATATTGATCAGTTTTGTCTGGAAAAGCTTAGTGCATGTAAGCAGTTTAAACGCTGTCAAAAGTGTTTGAAAAACACATCAGTTTGGTTTTTATCTCGAAAGCGCATATCTCAGTTTATCTTTGTTTATCTTTTCTATTTTTTTATGCTGTCATTCATAAATGCAAAAAGATGCCTCTCATCACTCTATCTTATGCAAATTACCTGCGAATAGCCTCTAAGGAATTTTCATCTGGCAATGAACGTCTTAATACCCGCATCTTGCGTTACGTTAACAGAATGGTGTTCGCTCCGAAAAGACAAGTAGAAATGAAAATAAAACGACTGCAAATATCAGCGCGCGAGAGAGAGAATGAAAAAAGAAATTGTATATACGCACATATATAAACGGCCTCCCTTCCGGTATCCAGCCTCTATTGAGCCGGTTGCAAGTATTGCGGTTTATGTTGCATCCAGCTCCTGTTTAGTTCTCTTGCCGTCCGAGCTGAGGATGACACTGATAAATTGCTCCTCGTGACGTCTCCTCACTTTTCATAACACTGTAATTTCCTTCGTCGTGTTTAGGCATCACGTGCGAGCTACTTCCACAGATCATGAAGATGTGTTTGTTCCACTGCAAAAGTCGAAGCAAGTAGCTGGGGAGCGTCTGAATTTATAAACGCGTCCATTTATTTCCTCGCCCATCAAAACAACGCCGCACTTTAAAATTATTAAGGATCAAGAGATCTTTCTCCGGCTTGCAAAATGTCTCTTCTACTTCTTTTTGCTGAATAATTACCGGAAAATATTCTGACACGAAGTTTGATTCACTGCCAAGCATCCGAAATTAATCCCAACAGGGTGGAATCAAGATGGATATTGGATACTCTAATCTAAGCTCAGAAGGCAAAACCTTACCTTGAAGTCTCGTAATAAGCAAAGGGTTATCTCCTTATCTGCAATGCCGTTATCGCATATTTCAAGCATCACTTTCTAAGAATTGTTCCTTTACTGGGATAAAGCTTATCTTAGTAAATGCCGTTAGTTAACTGACATGCACACGAATTATTCTTGTCGCAAAAGTTGTATGTTTCTCTGAATTATCTTCTGAAAACAAGGATGGAGAAAGTGGATAGACCCTAGGTTAGAAAAAACACAGGTTGTAAATGATAAAAGATATTCCCAAAATATATTTTTCTGTTTGTTATTATAAAGTTGTACTGTGGATAAGTTTCCAAAGATATTTTGAATTCATTGTATGTACAAAATTGTAATAATTTAACTCAATGTTTGCTTTGCAATGATGCATTACATCTTTGAAATATATCTGGTATTATTCTATCCTAATTCCTGCATTTAAATCTCTGGCTCTGACGATAATTTCTATTGGTTTAATTGTATTCATTTTCTTGTAAAATGCGTTTACTTTTATTTCTCGTTTCGTATCTTAAGGGCTTGGAACCCTATGAATTTCAATGGGTGTCCTTTCATCTTTAACTGGTGCTGTTCGTGTGGTACAATTGCTTCTCTCGCCTTTACTTATTTCACCATACGTAATTATGAAACAAAGAGCCATACGGCTCCATTTCGGTGACGTAAATTATTTAGTTTAGTCTTTATACATTTCTTTTAGCAGTCTTTTTAGTTTCAAATAATGCTGCTATTTTAAAACTTATTTCCTTAATTATTTCTTTTTCATTTAATGATGGTACTTTTCAAGTTGCCGTGCAAATCACACCATTTCCAAAAGTTTTCGATCTCCTTGTCCCATCTGTCTGTTTTGTCAGTTCGCTTGTGGTTTCATTGAACAAGATAATCTTGGCACAGACTGCTCTCCCATTGACTGAATATAATGAAATTGCCTTCCTGTCTAAAATGGGCCTTCCGGTCGGATGCTTCCTACTCATCGTCCATTCGCTCCCTTACGATATGAAGTTAAAGAGGATTTGAGGTATTTGCGCGACAATAACCCACTTCACGACACCAGTTAAAAGCAGAATAATAGGGCACACACTGAACAGACATCAGAAAACCATTGCACTTATAATTAGCAATCATAAGAAAACTGTTTTGTAAACACAAGTTTTTTTTCTATGAATCCTACTTGTGAAAAATTGTATACATATGTTACATTATTACTGTGAAACCTACTACATTAACCAAAAATGATACCCCTACCAATCACTTCAGGATGATGATCGTGAGCTCATTAAATAAATAAATAAATAAATAAAAAACGCCACCAAAAGTTTTCCATGCTACAGTGGGAAATTCAGCTCGCAGAGTGTTTGTTAAAGAAGAGATATGCGATCTACTCAACTAACAGGCTGACAATCAGTAACTCTTTATGTAGTTCTGTTTTAGTTTAGGATTATACATAAAGCAATTCTTCATGTATAATCATAAGAATTTAGTAATAGTAAAGTGATAGTGTAAAGACTTGAAACCAATATTTTGAACGTAACGTTTATCATTTTAAGTACATATCTTCCTAGGAATGTTCCGTAACTTCCTATATATATATATATATATATATATATATATATATATATAAAAACAGAATAAAATGTATACATAAAAACATGTTAACAGGTACAGACCATTTAAAACTATTAAGTATTGTATCTGTGATCCCTATCTTGACAAAAGGTGGTAGAGACGACCCTAAAATTATAGAGGTATACTAAATTATATAAGTATACTGAATTCCTGCTATAAAATATATAGCAGAATTTTAAATAAGAAACTAACATTTATTGACTTTGAAAAGGCATATGGCAAAGTTAAAAGACGCATTTATTTAACATATTAAAAGAAAAACAAATACCAAATAATATCCTAAAAGCTATCATACGTATATATGAAAATAATCAAATACAAATAAGATTAAATCATGAGCTATCATATACGAGAGAGATAAACCAAGGGGTCCGACAGGGACGTCCCTTTTCAGCAACTCTTTTTAATATGTATTTAAATGAAATAATAATATGGAATAAAAATCTCCATCAAGGTACTAAACTTTCTTCTACATCTTAAACACTCTCCTTTTTGCTGATGATATAATAATGATTAGAAATTCTGAAGATAACTTACAGAAAGATATTTTAAATCTAAATAAAATAGCCAAAGATTATGGAATGATAATATCAACAGAAAAATGAAACATTATGGCATTTAAAGGACAAGATCCAGTAAGAACTAAAATAGTCATATATAGCAAGATTTTAGAGCAGGTGAACATATGAAAAAGATATAAACCTAAAATTTGCAAAATATTTAAAAATAACGAGTGTGATTAAGTATATTTAAACCTAACCTAGTTCAAAAAGAAACTAGACTAAAAGTATACAATACATTAGCCCTACCAGTCCAAATGTATGGAAGTGAAATATGGACAATAAAACAAAAAGACAAACGAAGATTAATAACAGCTGAAATGAAGTTTATGAGAAAAACTGCAAAGTATACTCTATTTGATCACAAAAGAAACGAAGAAATTATGAAACAATTAAACCAAGAATCAGTAATAGAAAAAATTAAAAACATAAATGGATGGAACACGTTGAAAGAATGAAAACAGAAAGATTACCAAAATAAGCCTTAAAGTACAAGCCATTAGGAAACATAAAACCAGGACGTTCTCTTAAGAGATTCAACGATGACTTCTAAGGTATGAACACCACTCTAGGCCTAAATCCTTGAAAAGAATGATGATGAGTTGTTGTATCTGTCGAATATGAAATAGTAAATTTGTGTGCAATAATAGTACTCATCATGTCTTAAGTTTATATTCTGCAAAATGAGTACCATTATTGTATACAAATTTGGTGTTTCATATTCGACAGATACAAATCCAAAAATCCTTGAATATTCTAAGAGAGTTATTTTAGCAAATATGACCTTCTACATACTTAAACAGATACAGCAAGTCAGTAATCCTAAAGACACAAGAGGAGATGAGTCAGCTAACTTTAACTTTAAAACTTAGAAGTACACAAATGCCGCGTTGAATACCTTGAACAGAGAATATTCAGCACCCTGCTATCCTACATAAGTCGTAAGAATAACAAAAGCGTACTGGAGAGAAATGAAAAATTCAGTAAAAGGCACCTACTTAAGTAGCATGAAGCGAGTGCTGAATGAATATAAAAGCTGACATAAGCAATAGATGAGGTTGAACAACAGAAATATGCATATAAAGTAATCATGCTTCAAGGGAGCTTAGGCGCGTTGCACCATCAAATAGAGAGCAATTATTTTAAAATATTTTAACTTATAGCCTGTAAATATCAATGTATGTATCAATTTTAAAAAAATCTCAACTTGAAATATTTGAGATGATTAATAAATTCAACGAAAAATAAAACAAAAAACGAACTAAAAATTCAACTTTTGCTTGGATCGCATTGCACATGAACCCAATAATGGAATGAGTCATTAAATACCGCGTGCGTTTTCACCGTTATGAAGCCTTTTAAGAAGCCTGTCTTCGTAAGAAGACAGACTTTGTTAAATTTCAGGAATTAAAAGTTGGATTGTTGTATGGATAGTGCCCTCGTATTAAGAGGCCACCAACTCATTTACTTACGTATAACATTGAATCCAAACATCCATATTTTTTCTTATAAACAACAATATTCAAACTATTTATTTACATTAGGAAGATTATCGATCACATATCTTCTTCAAAAGTGCACTGCACAGCTTATTCATGGTTAAAATCGGCTTCGAACGATAAGGGATGCATCAGCCTTGCGCTCTGTATCTCCACGCTTATTTACTCTGGAGACTCGAGGCCAACGTTGTGTTCTGCCAGCATCCTTAAACTCTACTCACACGTGCTTCGAATGTTCAGATATGTTTTTTTTATCTATTAAAATACGGTAATCATCGATTATTTTTAGTACCACGGTGCGTTATTTGAGTCTGGTAGAAGGAAAATCTTGTATCTGTTACATGTTTTGAGATATTAATACTGGCGATGTGTTATCTATAAGTTGAAGGTGATATCCGTTTTAGATACGTTTTTTAAATCGCAATTATAATTTTGTTACTTTAACTACTATTAGTAGTAACCAAAATTTACAACAGTAGCCGAAAATGGCAAACTCTGTAATGGTAAAACTTGATTTTTTTTTTGCAAATCTATTTTCTGTGTGTCTGAATGGTTGGAACTGGCACCTTCCGTGATGTCTCTACCCTAAATATACGAGGGTGGTCAGAAATGTTCTCGGCCTCGACCACAAATGGCATTTTTTCCTTAAGATGGTACATCTGTCATAAGCATTCCTGTGAAATTGCAAGTCATTTTATCAAGTAGTTTGTTTTATACAGCTGTGTGAAGCAAAAGTGTTGTCTGTGTCCCTTGAAATGAATAAAATTGAGTATCGTGCGGTTATAAAATTCTTTGTAAAAGAAGGTTTGACGCCAAAATAAATTCATTCTAAGTTCATCGAAGTTTATGGGCACTCTTCTCCTTCGTTTTCGACAATTAAGAAATGGGCTACCGAGTTTAAACGTGGCCGTACCAGCCTTGAAGATGATCCACGTGAAGGATGTCCAAAAAGTGTAACAACACCAGAAATCATTGATCAAGTGCATGATATGATATTCGATGACCGGGAGTCAAAGTGCGTGAAATTTCTGAGACTAAAGACATTTCAAAAGAAAGTGTAGGATATATTTTGCATGAAGAATTGCAAATGAAAAAGCTGTGCGCAAGATGGGTGCTGCGCTTGCTTGGAGAGTTTTAACAAGAATAAAACTGATTTTATGCGTCGATTTGTTACTACGGATGAGACTTGGATTCACCATTAACACCAGAATCCAAACCGTTGTCAATACAGTGGGCAGAAGCCGGTTTTCAGCGCTAAATAAGACAAAGTTAGTTCCATCAGCAGGAAAGGTCATGGCATTGGTGTTTTGGGAAGCCAAAGGCATTTTGTTTATTAATTATCTTTAAAATTATCTGCAAAGGGTAAAACGATAACCGGGAAATATTATTCCGATCTTTTAACCAGACTAGACGAAAAAAATTCGTGAGAAAAGACCCGGTTTGCAGAAGGAAAAAAATCATCTTTCATCAGGACAATGCACCTACCCACAAAGGTGTTTTGGGTAATGGAAAAATTAAGGGATCTGCACTATGAATTGTTGGAACATCCCCCCTATTCCCCAGATTTTGCTTCCTCTGACTTCTATCTCTTCCCAAAACGAAAACTCTTCTTCGCTGGTCAGCGTTTTTCTTCGAATCAAGAGGTGATTGCAGATGTAGAAGGGTAGATCTCTGAGAACCACTACAGGGACGGGATAATGACGCTGGAGCATCGCTGGAATAAATGTATTAGTTTTAAGGGATATTATGTTGAAGCATAAAAATAATTGTGAAATTATAAATTCGTTTTTTCATTGTCAGGCCGAGAACCTTTCAGACCGCCCTCGTAATTACACTCTAAGAATCACATGGATTGTCATTAATATGTATAGATTTTCAGGTTACAATTTCTTTACGACTAATAGTAAGACAGCTGATTTTATTTTTAAGAATTTAACTTAATTTTTATGGTGTTATTTTCTTTGGATCGCTGTTTCGTATTTGTTGTACGCGTTCATCTAAGACTGCCTAAGTAAGAATGTGTTTCCTAACAAAGCACCTATGTGTGAGTGGCTTCTCAAAATCTTACGTCGTTTTCTGGGTAATGTCCAGACTTTTCCTTGTCGTTGAAATAAGATACGTGCACAGTTAGGCACCTGCAAAACCAGATGCGACATCTTTGGAGCGCCTTATGACGTGTCAAGTGTAAGTCTAGTGCTTTCCTTTCTCATCCATCATTATGCTTTGTTCTACCGTGTTGTGTGTGTGCACGCGCAGCTTTTCTACACCTTACGTACGTCGTATTTTGTGGGTATTTTGCTCTTGCTTACAATGGCGAGGTCATTTTCCTCTAACAACACAAAGTAATGGCTGCTGCTCTCTTTCGGCTTGGACATTACTCAGATGGCCCGTGTGCGGTTGTGGAATGAAAGAATTTCACTCGATGTGGTGTGCAAGCTATTGACAAAGAGATAGCACATGACTACAACGGTACATAACGCTTTCAATGGACTCCTTCATGCAGGACAGAGACGCGATAATGGATCCGGATAATCAACAAAAGCAGCCTCCTGTGATCGAGTACACGCATGATAGAATGTCCGCAACATCCTATAATTATCTGAAAAAAATAATGGAACGATCCACACAAACGTTAAATTCACACTAAACGAATTACTTGCATCATATTTTGCTATTCATTCCCTTACATGGAGACGATGGTAAAGGTGACCATGTTTTATTTATCCCAAATGTATTTATTTATAACACATGGCAATGTATAATAACCAGTGAACAATTCACTCCCATCACGTCTTTGACATTGCAACATATCTGACATCCGACTCTTACTTCAGTCTTTTCTATGGAACTGTTTCTCAAGTTAACTGTTAGCATGTCTTGAAAGCTTAACATTTTTTTTAAAAAATACAGTATGCCAATGTTGTATTATGCATGAATATAACGCGTGAAAATTACTGGAAGTATGAAATGCAATTAAGAGATGTTATATGATAGTATAACACTGTCCACATATTGAATCAAACATCTCGAATAAGAACTAATAAAAACTTCCTGCAGAACTTACGGTTGGCACATAAAAAAAGAAATCTTAAACTATATCTACTCGAAGAGTGGTCAAAGTTGAAGAAGAGAAAATTTGCAACTGTGACCTGTGGAAATAAACTTTGAGTTACTCGCAGAATACGTGAGAATGTCTAACACGTTTGTAGGATAGGCCAATTAGAAAGGGAAAAATGTTGATAAATTAATGTTCTGTGTATAAATGTCAAATTTTAACTTTAGCATTAACAGGCAAGGTACTGCGGACCTACGAATTACAACATTGGCTTTTAGTTTGGATGGGTCACTCCTACTATGAAGCTGCGAAACATCTACTAACGTAATGCCATTAAAACACTCGAGGATTCCGACAGCACATTTCAACAAGGAGATTGACACTCTGAGATGATGCAGCTAAAGTTGGAAAAGAAGTCAAATAAACAAAGTGATCAGATTTACAATTACCTTGTAATATAGATTCGTTCGAACACACAAAGTGTGGATGCTGTTTAGCAATGATAGTATGAAGAGCGCAGGAAGGTACATTATTGGATTCTTCAAGCGTGAGCATAGCGCTCACGCGCTGTACAATGTACATTAATGTAGTGAATGGAACGAACGTTTTTTTTTGTTATTTTTATTTTTTTACATCATTAAGTCATAAAGTGGTCATGAAGAATAGAAAAATAAATTCGTGGAAAATTTCAATAGTTGGTCTCATTTCGGAATGCGAAAAAGAGAGACAGAAAAATTAGCGCAGAGTATTGACCCATGGCGGATTGTAAAATTATATCACATCATTACAGTAAGTAAGCTATGGGTTAGCAAATCTTCAAATGAAGGACAAACACTGAACCTTCTCCAAGCCATCAAAGAACTTCACTCAGCAGGCCTGCGATGTGAAACCATTCACAGCATCCATTTCCGAGATAATCAAACCCACAGCGTGTTGGTTGGAGAGTGGAAGTAACATCTACTCTTCTAACCAAGTCTCTCCTTTCTCTGAAAATTAGGAAAACACGTGACTTACTCTAACTTTCCTACTAATTTTTTTTCACAACAATTATTTACTCAGTCTTAAAATTTCAGCATATTTCTCGAAGATGATGGAGTCTGTGAAAAGAATTAAGCTGATTATTGGTTTAATACCGCGTTCTTTATTAACACTCTATTCAAATGGTAAATGGCAGTGCATCGCTGCAGAACATAAATTATCTTCCTGTACATATTTGAATTCTAACCGCTAAAGTGCAGCTTATAATACATGAAATGCTGGCACTAAATCTACAACATACAAATCCGATCTTTTAGAAATGTTTCCCTTGACGCCTTCTCGTAGGTTTTTTCGAGATCAAACAAAATTTGGAGATCGTTGTTTTGCTTTCATAATTTATCGACTGCTTGTTGCTAGGAGATATCTGGTGTTGACAAGCATTTCGTCTAAATCCAGCTTGCTAATTAGTTTTCGTTTCATCCTTATAAGTATACTTAACAGATGAATGGAAAATCTCAAGGATCCTTCTCTCAAGTATACTTTGGATAAGTCTTTAGTAGAACCAAAAACAGACTTGCTAACCCAAAGAAGTTGTGTATTTAGTGATATAAAAATATGTAAACATCAAAATCATACCAAGTTTGTATTATCAGATTCGTTTAAGTATTTAATGCAAGGACTGCAATTTATTTAGCTTCTTCATTACAAGCGGTTATAATAATACGTACTAAACGAATCAGTCTTTCCGATTTGAATGCCTTTTTTTTGGATCTAGAGGGCGCTGTTCATTGCTTATTTGTCAACAACCAAACGATGTTGGCTCAACAGCATTTAAGTGTGTTTTAGTTTATTTGTTAATTGATTAAAAAGCTACTAAATAAATTTTTTAAAAAAATATATATACCTTAAAAATAAAATAATAAAAATAGTAATTTACTACGTTTGAAATTTTGAGATTATTAATTTCGGACAGCACACATAACAATGCCTGCTGTCCGAAAAACAAAATAAACGGGAGTTATATATCGGTAGTTTTATTTATTTTTTTAAATACTAGAATAACAGCAGATTAATCTTAGATGGTGTGCTGAAGAATGAAATCACCCATGCATTAGGAAGCAGAGCGTAACAAAGTAATTCTTTGTGCAGTTCCGACTCTGATTCAATTATACTCCTACCGAATCGTAACATTGCCTTCAGGTTAGCGAACAAAATAATGTGGAATAAAAGTGACATCAAAATTGGGTTCGTTCGAACTTAACGTGCTAAGCGGATTATAGCCGTCGAAAGCCGACGTTGTGATACGCGCAACCTGTTTAGGTAGAAATACCTTTGAGATCGGCGATGCGCCACTTACTAGTTTGACTAGAACATGAAAGGTATTTTAGCAACCGAATCTAGAATACTATTTTCTTGAGATGAAGCTTTCACCGCTAAAAATAACAGACGCATCCTTGCATACCTTCATAAGAAAGTCACCAGCTAAAGAGAATTTATCATCTGTGTGTGTGTGTGTATATATGTGCTGATAGAGTAATACAGGACTGTCCATTAACTTATCAACGGGCAACCGCACTTTAGGATTGGCATCGCCCGAGGAGGTGACGAAGCTTTTTTGTTTTTTTTTAAAAAATAAATAAATAAAAACTCTGAATTGTGTTACTATTGCAAGAACTATTCTGATGTCATCAATTATATCGCATAATTGCAATACGCGTCAATTATCCTTCAATGATAATCAGTCACGTTGTTAAGCTGATTTATATACTAGTATTCAAGTCATTCTTCTGAAGTCCCCAATTGTGATAAAATGAAATTGTTGGTCTGCTTTAAATTCACTCGTATTATTGGTCTGCATTTTTCAAGATGGCAAAATCTTATATTTTTCAGATATTTTCAGCTTACTTTTGGTTTTTCGATTAGGAAGGACAAACGTAGCGAATTCTCTACAAATTCCAAAACTGCTGACAGGACACCTGAAAAAGAAGAGAAATATCTGTTAAAATGCTTCTTGAAAAGTAATGAAAAACATTAAGCAACTTGGCCTCATCAAGGATATGATGGTTCACTCTGAATCCAATGTCTATCAGGTTAAAGAAACAATCTCAATTGTAAGCCAACTTGATCCAAGTTCTTGGTCAACAGCAGGTGCTTGCTTGACCTTGGGGTGCTACAAAAAATCATAATCGAGAAACTTTGCGTAAGCCGTAATTAATTAGCACAAAGGTCACCTTGCAAGAAAGCGGGTGGTAGACTGCGAGATAGCAATTAGCAACTGGATTGCTAGTCGCCTCTTTGGTCGTTATCGGGATGGATCCTTTTTTTTTTTTTTTTTTTCAGATACCTCCACAAATGCTAGAGTACCCCATGAGTATTGGCGTTGTGTGTTTTTGCCTATGCTCTTTAATTTACAAGAGCACAGACGAAAAGACCTGAGTCATGCAGTTTCTATGTCATTTAGATTAATTACCTCTTTTATCACTAACTTTAGATCCTGCCCAACAGTTGTTTTTATTCACCTGTTCCATTTAAAATTTCAGTGCTCATATATCACAAGCTATCAAGATCTTTCATGATTGTTATCTTAAAAACATGGGCTCCTTGGGGGTGTGAGGGTTGTCTTATTTCACCTAAGAAAGATCGCACCTCCTCTCATAATTCACATCCCCCCACGCCGAAACCAAATCTCTCTGCTTTCATCGACTTGTAACTTCAGCCTCTCCAACATAAACACATATCCATTGCCTCTATATCCGTTTTCGCTGGAGACAACTCCTTAGAACTCTACAAATGCCTAAATTTATGCCATCTTACACTATTGAACTCACATGTAAAGCAAAAACTTCTCAAAAAAATGCTTGGTGTTATTCTCTTTTTTACGGTTATTTTCATGGGCTCTATTTGCTGAATAGGTGGCTGCAGTATTCACTTTCCTGAAACCTGTGAACACAGCAAATATTGGTCAACATCCATTCATTATCTGGCACTTAGTATACCGAACCAACATAGCTGGTTTTCAGTGTGCCAAGAGCCAGATAATTCTGCTCAGCAGGAAGACTTGAACAGTCTTCCAAGCAATGAAGAAAACATTGATTCAACCAGAGAGAGACATGTAGTGAGGTTGTCTTAAGGAATAGAAAATTCAGAACTCCATGATGGACTCAAAACAGAATTGGAAACGAAATGTTAGCAAAATCATGTTGGATGCGAGAAGAAGGCCAAGATATAGATGAATAGATGCAGAAAGGAGTGCGTTAGAAGATCAAAATACAGGATCTAACAATTTAGTAATCCTGACAGATACCAACCTTGCAGGCCGACTGGTCAGGGTATCCACTCTGGAACCAACACCGTCGTTGGTGTGGATGTTTCTGATTGTCCAGTGTAAGAGCAGAATCTACTCTAGAGGTCTAAGGAGGCGTGAAAAAGTTTGTTTGAAATCTAGAAATAGAATAATCACAAAAGGAAGAACGAGAAAGTTGCGTAGAAAGCTAAACGGGGACGAGGTTTTGTATGCATTTCATACTAAAAAGTGATAATCGATTACATCACAAGTTTCTAAACAATGGATGTTTTGCAAAAGCAATCGCGTGATGGACCTCAGAGCACACGCACACACACACATGCGCGTGTGCTTATGCTCTGAGGTACGTTATTAAAGCATAGCGAACTTGGTTAATTTTTGGTGTTTTGAAAAGTTCTCTGGCTGGCTGAAATACAAAATTAATTTGCCATTTTTAAACTATTCTTGCTAAAAATATCAAATGCGTCGGGAACGAACTCTTAATATTGTTTATTATGCGTTTAGTCGGGGATTTGTCATTAGCATTTAATTATTAAGCTTCTAGATTTACATCTAGAGACGTTGTCTTTTTTTTTATTAGATGGAAATTTTCGAAATTTACGCGATTTCTTAGTATGACATATGACATTCAAAAGAAGTTTTCTTTTTTTTTCAAGAAACAGAATAAGCATTCGATATGCAATATTTGGGCATAACGATTCTGTTTGTATATTGGGCGCACTGAAAGTATTCAACATCACTACAGTATTCAAGCAGTCTATTGAAACCGTGTGTGTATTTATATAGGTTAATGCATTTAGCAGTGGTATTAATTGTCGCCTGTATTGCTTATTGCAACTAAAAGGAAACAAGAAATATAAGGCAGTCTGTGTAATGCATTGAAAATCTAAAAGGAAATGTAAGTAAAAGTGTAGAAAAATAATTCGATCACTTGCATTTGAAGATATAACACCCACATTGACGTATTCCAAGAATATAGTTGAGAAGTTTGGAATACGTGCGGAATAGTACCATGCTAGTGAAAGCTGCTATGTTTAATATAACTATGAACCCTGCTACTGGCCGCTAACAATATATATTAATATTTTTAATTTGTTTTCGTTTTTGTTTTTTCATTTATTAATGACAAATTTAGACGAATACCCACTGCGAATAATATGCACCACACCTCGCTTACTGGAGGCCTCAAGTGGCTTGAAAACGTTCCATGTTGGTGTGGATGTTTCTGATTGTCCAGTGTAAGAGCAGAATCTACTCAAGTCTCCACAGCGGGGTTTCCAGACTGGTAAAAAACACTGGTAAAATACGAAAACATATATAAAATTGATTGAAAAAATATCCTTAGCCCATCCACGGTACAAAATGTACCGTGCAAATACCTTTTCGTGAATGGGAGCAACATAAAAAAAAAAAAAAGTTAATACAATAGACTTTGTCCTTGAATAGATGGTACTGATGAGACAAAGCGATCATCTGTCAATATTTTGGCTGGTACTCCTTAGTTTCTCAAGACAACAAGGTTCATGTTTTTTTTTTTAAATAAATGCATGCTTTCTTGGTTGGAATTCTGTTTTACGGGATGCAAGCCTACTTCTGACACATGTTAACAGGAAATAAACAATTATTAACTTATAATTTGGCATTAAGCTTTGACGAAATTGGTTTTAAATCAAGTTAAGTAAAAAGTTGGAAGAAAACTTTTATAAATAAGAAAGGGATTGTGCCAAGCGAAAATTTCTTCGCGCCCTTTCTTGTATTAATGAGAAGTTTGCACCGAATCAGCAGCTCACTCCAACCCGACGAGCACTTTGCTTATTTCAGTGGGGATGCTCGCCCATTTCGATTGCTCCGTCTGTTGCCGAAAAAAAGTTCGGAACTTTTATCTCACGGCAGGTAACGATCGAACTTCAACCGAGTTAGAGGAGGTTGTAACAGATTACTGTACCTTAACGGACGCTGACTTTTCGGGGCCGAAAGGAAAGTTGCTCATTATTTATTGCATCCATTACGCATTTCTTTTAATAAACTTTTTTCGGCGCCCATCTCTCGGGGTAGCCGTCGTGACAGCGCCCTCTTAGTGAAAAAAAGTTTAGACGTCTCCTTCAGGTCACTTCCCTGTCAGCTCGACAACGCCGCATCTGTTAATAATGACCTCCGACGAAGCGGCTACGGCTGATAAATTTCACTGTCTCCAGGTATGCTCGAAGGGCATCCGCCTCCCTGTGGCTCAGATGACAGATGGACACGGCAACCGCATGTGACACGGAACACCCTCACTTTGCGCGGAATACATCGGTGTCTTGTCGCCGTGTGTTCTCTTGCCTCTGCGGCAGACGTCCGTGTCTCATTCTCTCGCCCTTCCGCAGGCTTTCCCAGAAAATTAAGTCTCAGAGAACGTCGATGTTGCCCGGATTTGGAGGGATTTAGTGTGAAATTAAGGTTCAACAAGTAGGGAATGTGTTTGGGTACCGTATCCTCGCATAGCGTGCAGGCGACGGCATACAACATTACTATCTTTCTCCAGATTTATGTCGCAATGCAGAGAATCACGTGGTCTTGCCCGGCCAATCGTTGAATAGACAACTGTTGCTGAGCATTCCACCACACAGAGCTCTTCTAGGTCACTGGATTATGGCCCGCGAAGCTGAAAGGCCCGTGCAACAGTAGATTCACCTACTGAAGAGGGTGTAGTTAACATATTACACTCGTGATTGAGATCCTAATTAAATAATTAAAACCCATCGATCATCAACCTGCTGTTCACGGCTATTCGGATTCGGAGAAGTTGGCGGGTCGTTGGAGATGGGCGCGCTTGCCTTTTCCTTTCGGGGCGCTGAGCGGACGCTTTAATTTAAACGATTAATTTTATCGCAGGATTTGATATGCGTAACATAAATTTTGAGAAAAACCTCGACGTCTGTTCTGAGTTTTTATGTAAAAAATATATATCGTACAGACGTATGGATATATTTAAGTAGTAGTTGGCAATTCTACGAAGTGCGCAAAGTTGAATATACAAAGAATTCTATGAAATAGAACTCCTTTTCATATAGACTCGTTTTTTTTTTTTTCTCTACATGGATATATGACGTAATCTAAAAATGTCGATCACATGTTCGCACGACATTTTCAAGTTTATTTTGGGATTGTTTTATTATGGAAAAATACAGATTTTTTTCACATTTAACTAAAGAAATAAAAAGTGAAAGAGAAAAACATATATGATAGATATAAAAGTACCAAGTGAAAAAAAAAAAAAAAACTGATTACCACAGTACAGTTTGCTTAAATCTGAAGCAAAAAAGGGAAACTGAATAAAGACGTATTTTGCAGGTAAAATTTCCTGCGCAGCACTCCTTCAATTTCCTTAGAAAAGTAAAAGAAAGTGGAAGCAGTTATTGATTGAGTTTATTTTGGTTCATTAGCGTTCTTGACAGACTAATGAAGACTGATGAGTTATTGCAACAAACAAATAGAAAGCTCATTACACAATTCACCTTGATCCATTAGTTTAAGGGAAGAATTTCTGAATCCACAGGTGTATTCATGAATATTCTAACAGCGCAGCAAGGCAGGAAAAAAAAATCAAAATGCAAATAAAGAAATTATCTGTGTTTCCTTAAAACAAACAAAACCAAGACTTTCAATATTATTGTTGCTGACATAGAAGTAAAAAGAAGTATCGTTTTATTTGACTAAAAGTATTAATTCCAACTATTTGCGTAACCCTCTTTCCCTTTGGGATGAAAACTAAGGGTACTTACAACAGCTTAATGGTGAAGTTATTCAAGTTTAGCGATTTATTTATATAGTAATTTCTCTCGTTAAAACTATTACTAAATCGCGTTATTTTGGTTTTGTAATTATTCATAATATGGTGAATTTAATGAACTATTGTTGCTCGAATCTTTGGATGAAGATGTATCATTAAAACCCTAACCATTGAAACTGGTTTGTTGAATTCACAAGCAAGCAATGTTTACATCTACGTTTTGAGTACTTTAAAATAAACGAACGACTAATGAGGAAGATCGGAGTTTCTTTTGTACTGATTTTTATTCGGTCTGTTTTCATAGGATAAAAATTGAACCTCTGTGTGTGGCAGAAATAGAGAATTATTTAATATTAAATCACTATGAATGCAAATAGCTCATATCAACATGAGCGCAAGCTGCACATGCGATGACGTATCTAATACGCGCATTGTTCATTGTTTCAAAATCAGAAGTTGTGAACATTTATAACACGTGCTCAATATCTCTATAAAATTATTTTTTTATTCCCAAAATATTTCATAAAATGGTGTTTTTTTTTTTTGTTGTTGCTAACTTTAAGGCATGTGTTTTCGTTACATCCGGACCAGTTAACTTTTTAAATTCAACCTTGAGTGAAGAATAATTGTTTGGTAGCACGATATAATTGAAAATGAAATTCCATTGAAAAGTTGAATGACATGCGTGCCTACGACTTGGAAAGTTCTGTAGGAACCTTTTAGAAGAATAACTCGATAGAATTGCGTCCGTCAAACAAAGGAAAGAAATAAAACTTTTATCCAGATTGCGACTCTAATACCGTGAACACAACTGGGTCGTACAAATCATACAGCAATTAAACCTTCTGGATTATTTGAGTCAGAGTCGATAAGCAACGAAGACACAAAGTAAACAACAAACTTCATCACGAAGCTGGAGATTGACAAAGAACTGCGGCTCCCACAATTAAATCAGGATAATGGAAACAATTTGATATCCGCCAACTGTAAAGCAATCTCCAGCACAGATGATCATGGGAGGCGAATTCTTAAGAATTCATTTTCCACTGGAAATGAATCTTCCTTGAAAAATACGGAAGAAGCAAAAACGGTTCAAATCTTTCCAAATGAGCGCTTCATTTTAAAACAGATGCCGATCTGAATAAAGCAAGAAGGAGCTAAGATTACGTGGAAGAAGTGTGATACCTTGTTATTCAATATCTGTCTTTACGCTTGAATCCGCTCCACACATGCGGGCTTTCGGAAGTAAATCCGACGGAATAAGGATTAGGTGTCAATCCTTATTCCCGTAGTCTGTGCTTGTTCTTCTGGACCGTTTTCTTGTTTTTTCAAGAGGAAAAACCCGAGTTTCTGTGAGTAAAAAGCCCTTCATATAAGACAGGCTGAAAAGCTCTGATAGGTTCTTATCTCTAGGAACGGAAATCAGGGCTTTTCCCAACTATCTTTGAAACCAGCTGAGCTACATAAACGCTGTTATTCTTATGGCTGGTGAACTCGCTTGTTTTCTCCGTGGCTAGTAAACAAAACTGAATATTTTTTTTAATTATGTACAATGCCCGTGCGGTTAGCCTAGTAGCTGTGCGCTTCGCAACCCTATGCCTAGGGAAGGAGTGTCCTAGGTTCGATTCCCGTCGGTGACGTGAGGATCTTCCTCACCCATAACCAAGTTAGGCGGTCTTGGGCGTTGACAGTAGGGTTTTTTTAACCCCGGTTTATCCTGCGGTTTTTCATCCCGCAAAGCAGGCAAACAGGCCTTGAAATTCCAACACTACAGGACATAGGATACACCGGGGAGTAGGGCTGATCACCTTATCCTGTGAACGGTTTGAGGTCCGATGATTAATAAACCCTCGACACCGCAAGGTAAAAGGAAAATGAGATGAGATTATGTACAATGCTGGAAAAACTTCTGAAATGCTAAAGAGTGAATATAAGGAACCTCACTCACTCAGAAAGTATGTTAACTCAGAATTTAAGTTCCGCTTTCTTTTTTTTTTTTTTTTTTTTTTTTTGGGTGGGGGGGTATGTGTGTGAGGGGTTTCTCACACAAAATTTAATTTATTTTGTGCATGGTCCAGAAACCTCCCCACAAAAGCCCACGGATTGTTTTTAGTATCACTGAAATATGAATGTTATACCAACAATTGAT
Organism: Typopeltis vanoorti; assembly: GCF_054136105.1. Classification (NCBI taxonomy): domain Eukaryota; kingdom Metazoa; phylum Arthropoda; class Arachnida; order Uropygi; family Thelyphonidae; genus Typopeltis; species Typopeltis vanoorti. The sequence goes on along the minus strand of NC_143559.1, from coordinate 11,373,478 downwards.
ATCTGTAAGATTTGTTTATTTGTACTCTGCGAAACAGACCAAAATGACCAGAAAATACATCCAATTGACTGATATTGCTCTGATATACTAAACAATAATCACGCTTGCCATTAAAACGTACTCCTTGATGAAAGGAGACTTGCATGCACCAATGACTTCAAGAGCCATGCCAACTGGTAATTCTCCCTAGCTATGCAGTTCAAGAGGATAAATAAAATACTTCTCCAGGCTGGGGATTTTGCGTAAGGTTGGTTACCTTACTGGAAAAAAATCTCTAACTCAGAGGCTTCAGTTGGAAGATCCATCGGACAGAACAGAACGGAATACAGATTGCCGGTGTCGAACCTTTTGAGGGTCGCCAGGAGGTGGACTGTAAGAAGGATAACAAAGAAACTGGAATTAATAAAGCAATTGAAAACCAAAGATGTCAATACAGCTGTGATAACAGGAATAAACAAACAAACAAAAAATTAAATTAAAGAAAATATGGTTTTAGTATTTTGTATAGCAGAGTAGACCAACGTATCATAGCTTCAAGGAGAGCCGCATTTTAATAGATAATAAATGGAAAAAGAGAATGCGAAAGTACAATGTTGTAAATGATCGTATTTTAACAGTCAAAAACGAATGGAAGCTACTTAAATATCATAGGAGTCTACCCCTGAAGAAGGTTGGAAAGAGAATTCAGTAAGTAAACCTCATAAGTTTTATGAGGATCTGCAAAAATAAATATAATAAAAATGACTGTTATTAATAGTAGGAGATCGTAATACTACAGTTGGAAATAATCCAACCCCGAATGTTTTAGGTAAATGGAATGGCACACTTGGAATTGCAATTGAACAAAATCTATGATGGACCATATAAATACCAACGAGAAACTAGCTCCACGCGTGAGAGATGACCATCATTACTTAGTAGTTTCTAAAATAGAAAGACTAACGAAATGGAGCGAGGAAGTAAAGAAAAAAATAATTATAACAGGTTGTATATCTATTTACAATAACTTCAAAAAGAAATGATTTTCTCTTCTTCTTCTTCTTCCGTCTAAGACGAGTTGACTCTTCCAGTGAGCAGGATCTTCCAGTCTTCTCTATTCCTTGCTTTTCGAAAAAGTGCATTATAAGTTCTACATCCTGAAATGTTCTTTGTTGATTTTTGCCAGGTGATTCTTGATCTCCCGAGTCCTCTTCCCCCCCCCCCCCCTTCGGTTGTAAAAGTATTTATTAGGATGTTAGGTAGTCTGTCTACTCCATGCGTGCAGCGTGGCCGAACCATCTCAGTTGTTGTTTTATATTTTTTTTTTCTAATCTTGTCTTCTTATACGATAATTCTTGTCCATCTGTGCTATTTGTTTTCTTTTCTATCCAACTTGTTTTATTTATTTTTCTTAAGCATTTCATTTCAAATGGCAACAGTTTTTTCTCCTCTCTTTTCTTAATTGTCCATACGTCTGCTCCATAGATGACTGTTGGTATAATTATTGATTCATATAATTTAATTTTGGCTTGTTTAGATATCTTGTTTGTTTTCCAGATTTTCTGTAATTTTCCAATGGTGGTCCATCCTATCGCTATTCTGTGTTTGATTGTTTCGAGTGCATCTATTGTTTTGATCCAAGATATATGAAGTTATCTACTTGTTCTATTTGTTCTCCATCTAGGGTCACTGAGATGTTAGTTTTGTTTCTCCCTAATTTCATCAATTTTGTTTCATCAAAAAATATAACTTCATTTGTATATTTATTGTCATGTCATTTGTTTTACAGGTTTCGTTTAGCTTGTTAATCAACCTTTGTAGTTCATTTGGGGGTTCTTGTTATAAAAACCAGATCATCTTCCCATATTTGATATTATTTATATTAAACCTTTGATATTGATTCCGGGCTCATTGTCTATTGCATTCTTGACAACTTCTTCAAGATGCATGGGGATAGTGGACATCCTTGAATTACTCCTTTTTGGATCTCTATGGGTTCTGTTGTAGGTGTGTCCTTTTTAATGATTGCATTTGTCTTAGAGTAATATTTTATAAAAATACGTATTATATATTTATCTATTGCCTTTTATAGTAGAACTTTAAGAAGAATTTCTCTAATGATGCTATCGAAAGCTTGTTTAAAGTCCACAAAACAACAATATACGTCTTTATGGCCTTCCCAGCTGAGTTCTGCTAGTTGGTGCAAATGTGAAGATCTGGTCTATTGTGGAATAGTTTCCTCGAAAACCAGCTTGTTCGGTGCCTATCAGTTCTTCTTAGGTGCTTTTTAATCTATTTTGTGTAATTCTTGCGAATATTTTATAGGTGTGGGAGAGTCAATTGGTTGGTCTGTAGTTTCTGCAATCTCTTTTGTCTCCTTTCTTGTATATTGGGATGATCTTTCTAGTTCTTCAGTCATCTGGGATCTCTCCTGTTTCTAGTATTTTGTTGAATAGAATTGTTATTTTTCTTTAACGATCACCCAAACAATTTTTGGGTGATCGTTATTTTCTTCTGTTGTTGGCATTGTTGTTTTATTTCCTTGATGAAAGATAAACTTAAAATGGTTCGACCAGATTTTCCTTATCTCTTCAATATCCCTGGTTTCAGTCATCTTGTTGTCTATCATTGTTACTGCGTTTGCTGAGAATTCCTTTATGATTTCTCTTGTAATGTCATGAAAAATTTTAGGTTGTTTTGTTGGTATGCTTCTTGGCATTTGTGCTTTTTCTTGTAGCCATTTTTCTTTGGCTTTTTTGCATAGGTTATCAACTTTATTTTTTAGTGCTCTGTATTTTTCTCTATTCTCTTCGATGTTTTGTTGGTTTACAAGTATCTTGTCCTCTCTTTTTTTTCTTTTATTGCTTTTATTGTGCTTAGGATTTCTTCGGTTATCCACTGATTGTTAATTTGGGATTTGTTACCTGGGATATCTTTTGCAATTGATAACACTGTTTTTTTTTCCTTCCCAGTATTTTCCACAGTTCTGAGAGATGGAGGGTTTTAATCTCAGGCTCATCTGTTCTAAAATTGACTTCTTATTGAACTATCTTTTAGTTTCGATATATCGAATCTTTCTTCTTTACTGATAATTGGGATGAAACTTATACACTCAGTAATCGAAGTAAATACAGTGCCTCCCAGAATAATCACAGCCAAATTTCAAGCAAAGTATCAACAAAGAAATTATTTTAAGAAACCAAAATTAATGAAGATATAAAAGAAAAATGGATAATTGGAATAAAGGTAATGCATAAGATAGCCTCTGAAGTACAGAGAAAGATGAAAAAGAACACATTAAAATTTTGGAGCAAAATTGAATAAAAGAAAACAAATGGCACACAAATCATCTCCTTCAAAGATAAAGTAAAGAGTAGAAATTCCTAAACACTCGCTAAGATTCTTGGATGGATTTGTTAATAAAATAGAAGACACACGAAAGAGAAGGACGCCTACAAAATATTAAAGAAATTAAACAAAGAACAAAGAGACGTAGAACAAATCAACAAAATACAAGAGAAGCAATGGATGGAACATTAAAAATTTATGGTATGATCCAAATTTATTAATAAAAAGATAAAATAAAATAATGAAGAAATCGGAACTAATATAGAACCAATAAAATTGGAAGAACTAAAAGAAGCAATAAAAGTATCAAAAATTGGAGAATCAACCAGATTAGACGGCAGAGCTTTAAAAATATGATGGAGAATTTTTACGTCATTCTTAAACTTAATAAATAACTGATGGAGGAAATGTGAGGTTCCATCACATTGGTTAAAAGCTAAGGTTCCATCTATATTTAAGAAAGGAGACAGATGATTGTGGAAATTACAGAGGAATAAGTTTATTAAATACAGTTACAAAATTTACAGTAAAATACGTTTGAATAAAAAACTTAAATATTGCAAATAATCTGCTCTCAGAAGAAAACAAAGTGGTTTCAGACATGGAAGATCGTGTATAGACGATATTTATTTGTTAAAACGAATTATTAAAAAAAAGAGAAAAAAACGTGTGTTTTAAATTTTGGCTAACGATTTTTTATTAATAATAAAAAAAGCACTAACCAACCATGTGGGTAATGCTTATTGTGGCGTTTTCGACATGACTGCGCACGATGTGCTTAATGAATAAAAAAAGCCTGTGTGAATCAAACCTGGTTAATCATCCAAAGAAGTGTTTTCTACCTACATTAAGTTATGACAAATTCAATATCTCCAAATGTATAGAACGTTATACTTTTGTGCATAGAAAAAATGCAGTAAATATAGACTGTCCAAGAAATGCAAGCATCTATACATGTGAGTCTACAAAAATACCAGCTCTCTTACACTAATGAAATTGCATTAAATTTTTCTTACTATACTGAAATAGAGGCTTCAATTCTATAGATTTTTAGATTGTGAGAAAGCTTTTGATAAAATACAGAGAAAAACTTCGGAGTATAAAAACCAAGGTTAACAGAAGAGATTCAAATTAATCAAGGTGCAAGACATGGATGTAATTTATCTCCAACTTTGTTCATTTCATATAATAATCGGATTATTAAAATGGAAAACAACAATAAAACAAGGTATGCAGTTAACCAGAAATACTCTTATCAATACAACGCTGCATCCAGATGATATTACACGAAAATGCAGATAACCAAAAATCAGTTTATGAATTAAAATAAGTCAGCGATACAATTTCAAGATTTCTCGAAAGAATACAAAAGCCATGGTATTTAAAGGTCGAGATCATGCTAGATGGAAAACAGTCATAGAAAATAAAATAGAATAGGTGAGGTGACACAGTTTAATTATTTAAGCTGCATAATAACATATCTAGAAGACATATATGATAAAAATATATATGATATAAAAACATGTGGTAAAAGAAATTTCAGAGAAATCTACGAAATAATTAAAAAGAAACTGAGGAAAAAGCAACGCAAGAAGCTATACTTAAATTTTATTAAGTAATAGCCTTCCACCCGTCTATTAAGTGGTTCAAAAATATGAACTATTCAACGCAATGACCAAAGTAAAAAACAGGCAGCAGAAATACGATTAAGAAGAATTAAAGGATGCATAAAATTGGACCACATAAGAAATGAAGGCATCAGAAGAGAAGTAGGTAGTTATAGCTTAAATGCGAAAAGACTCAGACATATAGAAATGGAAAGAGTATTTCTTTAGGATGGAAAGATATCGTTTAACAAAAGAAGTAAATAAATATAAGTCAAACTTGAGAGCTTCAAGATAGGAAGACTAGTGAAGAGGGAACAAGCAAATGCCTGATTTTTGATGAGTAGTAGCAGTGAAATGTCTCTTGTTCTTGTTAGGTAAACCTTTCAGTGTTAAGGATTTCCATGAAGTAATATTCATTATTCGAACAGCGGAGAGGGATTTAATTTCCATGCAGGTTTCACAGTGCGTGCCTAATCACATGTGACAGGAAATCCCAATCGGATTCGGCTGTTTTGTCATAAAGAGAGTAGCATCTCTCCTTGTGGTAAAAACGGAAGTTAAAATTATGTAAATTCCTACACTGCACAGCACAAATATTTATTGTTCTGCGATATTATGCTGATTCAACAAATAAAAAAGACGAAATCGGAATATGAGAAATTCTCTCACTTGCGCTAACCTGAAGAATATTCTTTCTTTATCAATTTATTTTTCCAGTACTTCTTCAAATTGGGTCCTTTTTCCAGTATAATTACTTCCTCCAGCCTTTCCGAAAACGGTCTTTTAAAACTCCATCCTCCTCTTGTTTGCTTCGAGCTATCTAATTGCGTAATTTAAGCTGTTTAGGGAATTTTCTCATATTTAACAGCCGTATTCTGCAATACACAAACAATTACGAGGTCTTAAGTAAAATATGACTCTGTCAGGATCACGTGGTTCAGCGAATGGAAGAAATACGGCAAGAAAAATAAGCGTTAAGTCTATTACTTGGGGAGAAGGGTTCAATAAATAACTCGGCTAAATTAGATAATAGCGAAACATGAAGCAACGAAGGAGGAGGAGAAACACCTGTCGGTTCTCTGCGTGATTTTCCCTCGTTTATAAGGCTACGTATGCACAGAAGCATTTCAGTTTTTCTTTTAGAGTGCGTTAAACGAAACGAAGAAAAACCTTCAACCCTCGCTTTATTTCACTCCTTACATTGCCATCGTTTTGATTACCTCTTTTTATGGGTTGTTTATAATTCACTCGTAACGTATGGCTGGTATCATCTCGTAGTATAAGCGATAGACACTTTCAGTGCTTCTTCGTCGTTTGCTGATATCATCCAAATGCATTTCGAAAGAATACAGTATAGCAGTATTATTTCACAAGTTCTGCTTTCATACATTTGAATTTTGCTGTACAGCACGAGATCAACTGTTTCATACCGACACGCCCACAATTGTTTGCCACTCGGATGATGTCTCGTTCTTTCGAGAGCGTTCTAGGTAACAATGGTAATATGTTGTCACAATTAATCCACGCATTTACTCATTTGCAAAATATGATCTTCATAATCCCCATATCATTCCTGGAATTTATATTGCGAGAGGTTACAGCCTTTTTCTTAAGTGAGACACTTAAGAATATCCTTTTAATTTCTTGAAATATTTTCATGATTTGTGTTATTTTATGTTTAGTTTCGAGATAAAGTGAAGCATTTATAAACACAACGGGAAATTTCTTTTGATTTCCATTTTAAATAAGATTACCTTTTCAATTAGAATAATCCATCCTAAGAAATGCAATTTTGAACTATTTTCATACGTTTTATTCACGTAATATAAGAAATAATTACATTTTTTAAAAGTAAAAGTAATAAAGTTCGCTTAAAACTACAGTGCAGTTGCATTTAGGAAAAGAAATTGAGGTTTCTGTTAACATGAAGATTTTGCATCATCAGCATTCATTCTGTGACCTCTAAGAAATGATATCTACGGACATATACTATTGGAAAACGAAGGCAACGGGAAGCCATCTTGTCCTATAATTCTCCAGCACAGTAGCATCGATACGCCATCAACCGCTAGGTTTGGTGTAGAAGACAACTTTTATAAGAGTTCTTCAGATGAATGCAAGTAGATGGAAGCTCAGGTTTCTCATCCTTCGGGATCCACCGAGGTAGGCCATTTAGTTTTATCATCTACAATTTAAATGATATCGAAGTAATCTTACCTAGTTAAGTTTAGAGTCAGTTTTATTCCGCTCTGATATTATATTGAAGTAGGAAGTATAAGAGGTTAAAAAGTTAGGCAGAACTCTGAAATGCTGAGAATTACGTGGTCTGAAAGGGGATTCTCTAAATCCCTAGCAAATAAACATGGGATGGAAATGCTTAAATATGAAGAGCCAACAGGCTTCATTTCAGCGATATAAACACTATTTAAATTAAGGAACCCACATTGTTTTTAAACCGAATAAGAAACTCAGAGATTGGAATCGGAGAGTTTCATGCCAAATATAGAATAAAAGACACTATAAAAAATATCGGCGATTACTAGCGTGAGCTAATGCAAGTAGTCCTCGTACGTAGTACAATACCGGGCAACTCGTTGCAAAGGTGAGTAAAGATCCGATTGCTATTCTTAGTATTTTCCATAATGTAAAAACGCATTTCCTAGGAAATGTATGCTGTTATAACATTATGGTGTGAGGTCACTACCCAGACCGTTTTCAGTCTTTTTTGATGCTTCATCAGTGAATAGCTAGACCAAATAGATACCAAAGGGTATAGCGAAAAGAACTTTATACTCTGCTATACGAGTTGTCAAAAAGGTGCTACATTAAGTTGCTTAAATATAAAGAGCCAACAGGCTTCATTTCGGCGATATAAACATTATTTAAATTAAGGAGATATTAGATCCCACATTGTTTTAAAACCGAATAAGAAACTCAAAGATTGGAATCAGAGAGTTTCGTGCCGAATATAGTAAACTATAAAGTATCGGCGACCAATAACGTGAGCTAATGCAAGTAGTCCTCGTACGTAGTACAATACCGGGCAACTCGCAGCAAAGATGAGTAAATACCTTCGCTATACCCTTTGGTATTAATTTGGTCTAGCTACTCACTGATGAAGCCTCAAAAAAGACTGAAACCAGTCTGGGTAGTGCCCTCCCGCCATAATGTAATAACAGCATACATTTCCTAGGAAATGTGTTTCTACATTATGGTAAATACCACGAATAGCGATCAGAACTTTACCACCTCTGCTGCGAGTTGCCCGGTATTGTACTACGTACTAGGACTACTTGCATTAGCTCACGCTAGTAATCGCCGATACTTTTATAGTTTTTTTTATACTATATTCGGCATGAAACTCTCTGATTCCAATCTTTGAGTTTCTTATTCGGTTTTAAAACAATGTGGGATTTAATATCCCCTGAATTTAAATAGGATGGAAATATTTCTACAAAGGTCTGCTTCATTGTTTGTCACGTCAAACGGTTGAAACTGTTTTCGACCGTTCGAAGTTGTTAGTAAATGATTTGAAGTAATTCTAGCATAAAATGACATTTGTTTAAAACTTTAAACGTGCGAGTGCATTTGATGTGAATAAAAATTGTCTGAAACATTGTGAAAATGATGTAAATTTGAAAATAAAATTTTAAGAAAATGATGGTTTTAAGGATATGGTTTTCATTTTCAAACTGGTGGAGTGTGCCAGCTCATCTCTTAAAATATAAACCTAGACCATTCGTTCGTTCTTGTCAGGTTCATTATGACTGGCGTCACCCTTAAAACTTAGCAGCGGCGATTATATTTTATTTTTTTCTTTTCCTCGTGCTGCTCTGATGATATCTCATTGGTTAGTAAGGAAGAACCAACGGATCATCTATGACCGAACCTTCAGGTAGGGGGCGGCGGATATCCCATAAAAACTCAGCCCTAGACATTGCAAATTCATATCTCATGATAGAATCCGTATGGACCGTTCAGTGGAACTCGTCCAGGACATAATGGCGACATCTGAAAACCATTGAGTCAATTCAAAGAATTACCCCGTCCATAAAAGAAATTATTAAACGTTTAATACATAATACGATACTAAAAGTCTCTCCACAATTGTCAGGTTCAAATCCGAGTTGTTCCTTGAAGCGCATGCATTCGACGACAATTCGAAATGGAACTCAAAACCATCCGAGAAGAAGGGAGAATCCTGCAGAATGTCTTCGTGGAACCCGTGTAAGTTTAACTTCAGCTGGTCTGAAGGGAGGAAAATTCCTCATTGACCTAAATGCTACTTAGCAAGTTTCTTTGCATATGTTTTGTCTTCCCCCCCCACATTTTTTATTATTATTTCATAATAGCAATCATTTCAAATGGTTTTGTTTGTTTGTAGCTCACTACTTCCGGGTTATCCCTCTAACATCGCTCGCCATAAGTTTTAATTGTAGAGACCCAATACTTTGAATAATAGTCATTCGTTTTATATTTTGTTAATATCTCGCAAAAAATATTCCTTCTTGCAAGGAACAATCTTAAAACCAATGCAATGCTGAAGATGTCGATGAAGCATGCAGGTTGTGCAGGCAACGCTATTATTGTATTGAAACCCCAGTAGCTGTGGTAGTTGCATCCATCCAAGACAGTGCACTGCTGTATTTGTTCTCATTAAGGGTGAAATTTACATATTTTTTAGTTTTTTCTTATTTATTTTAACACTGTTGTTAATTATCCTGCTGCTGCATATACTGCAAACAATTATTGTGAAACCATCGCATTTTTATAATTTCCTTGAGAAAATGCTTGCAACTGAAAGTCGACTTGAAGGAATTAAAAATGAACGTTGTGGAATTATAAAGAAAACTGATTCAGTGTTTGATTTAGTGAAGGTCAATGATCATACTTTAATGCATTTGTGACCATCAATTAAGCAGGAGTAAAGAACGGGAAAGGAACAGTTTTCGCCTCTAAAAGCCGAGTATCTCGAAACGGGCTTTATTGATGTATGTACGTGTGCTTGACTAGACACTTAACTCAGCCGGACCCATTATCATTAGCTCAGTCCCTCCTCTTATAACACGCGCACAGAGTGGTAGGTTGCTGAAATCAGTCTTCTCAGCGTCATGTAGAATGCTCCACACTTTCTACCACAGCACAGGAAAAGAGTGAACGAATTGGCTGTCCCATTAAGATCCAACCATAAAAGTGAAAATCAGAAAGCAGTAGAGTACGAACCTAGAGAAGCTACTATTAGTTTTGTTAAAAAAAATAAACTCCATAAACGAAGCGTAGGACAGTGTGAACTCTCCATTTAATCTTCATGTCATATCTCTCCGAAGGAACTGTTTTTTCTTTATTAAAAATAAAATAATAGGAAAGCTTGATGTTAATTTATATGAATATTCACAATTGTTGTGCTGGTTTATTTATTAACTAGATTATGTAGTTTAAGATGCATCGTTTCAACTTGCAATTTCATAAAGTATTCAATAAATACTTGACCGTATCGACGAACAGCTGCTGCTCTTCCAAGCTGTAAGATGCTCCTATCGGAGTATTAATCTGATGATAAAGCGGTTCCATTTGGAATCTTTAGATTCTTGAAATCCCTTAGATTCATTTCGCTTGATGCATTTGAAAGTATGCGATCAAGAAGAGTATAATAAATCCTCTAGAAAATACATCCACGACTTCATTTGGTTGGTTTCAGCGAAATAAGACTTATTCAAGATATTTTTACATCCTTTGCACGCATAAGGAAAACCAAAAAGGCATTCAAGTTTTCGCAGTTCACGTAATTGCCATTAAAGTGTGCTAATGATGTTGCTACTCTGTTCGGAGATAGCAATAGTTTTGCGGCTTCTAATAATACAGATGAGAGCTCATCTGTATCATTAGAAACAATGGCTCCATCAGTTGTCCATACGTCTTTGTCGTAAATGTATTAACTTATCTTTGGCGATTTAAGAGCAGCAAAACTTCCTCCCGATCGAATTCGGAGCAACAATTTAGTGAGAAGCCAACTCCCCACTTTTCCCACATGACGAAAACTACGAAGATTTAATCTAAAACCTCAACACGTGCTCCAACCATTAAAGTAGCAGCTTTAGAAGATCCCCCCACACCAAGCGGACCGCGGTCAGAATAAGGATGAACAAACAGCGCGAGACGAAGTAGGTAATGGCATAAGCTTTGAGGCTTTCATCACGATTACCTCGTGTATTTCGTTCTTCTTTTATTTTGGCAAACTGTTTAAACATGGCATTGCAAGAATCTTGACTATTTCTGAAGTTAAAACTCATGAGAAGGACCCTTTATTTCATTACACTGAAATAGAGTTAGTACAACTAGTGGTTTCACTGAAGAATAATGTTATTATTTCACTGGAGAAGAGCATGCGATGGACAAAGGAATGACGAACTCATTTATCTAAGTGCTCTCGGGGAGCTTTGTAAGACTCAGATGTTTTACAGTTCGCTGCTTGAAAGAGCAAGGAATGAACTTCTGTGTCTCATGTTTTAAGCCATTAAATCTGGATTTGAAGAATTCTCAAGTCTATACAATGATGAATTTGGAGTACATCGCTCGAAGGCCGATAAGGTTGCTTCCAATTGTATTCCTTTCAGTTATATTTCAGTTTACAGACAAAAGAATTCTAGAAAGCATTTAATTATTTAATGTTAATTATTCTGAGGGTTTATAGAGAGACGTGGGTTTGAATTCCGTATAGGATACGGCGAATCTTTTACAAGTGTTTGTACCTCCTCAAAATCGCTGAGTTTAGACGCGGTTTACAGAGAGAGAATACGTTTGTCTCATTCTTAGTCTGGAGGATTCCTAAGCAGTTTTATCTTTCGGTCAAAGCGACTGTAAATGGTGACAAGGTTATCGAGTACGTATCCTTCCGAAACCGTCATGAGTAGACAAACCAGGGTTTGTGTGGGACATTTCTCGATGTATGGCGATTTAATATTTTTTTAACTGTGATTTTGGTTGCAAACGTTTCCAAATTCAAAGCGTACCGGACGTATTTATTCTCGCGTTTAATAGAAAAATGATTAGGAATATGATTTGTGATGAAAATAGAGTAGGTTTTATATGTACAATATTCTTATTCTTTTAATTTTATCGTTAATATAAATCCACGAAGAAAAGATCCAAAACAATCTTGATAGTTTTCGTGCGTCACTGTTGATCAGTCAAAATATTATTAAACATTTGGTTTTTAGTTGTAAAAGTCACTCAACTGGCAGTCAATGATGCAAATTAAAATTCTGATTTTGAATTGTAAAATATTCCGTTTTTATTTCCATTCCAGACTGTAAAATGTTTAGTTTATATTTCATTTTTATGTATTTTTTAAAAAAAATATCTTCGAAGCGTGCGAGTTTATTTGTGTAAAGATTTCAAACGTATTCCTAAGTTCAACAACTAGTTTAGTGCGCTATTGGGGACTGCAGGGGGGAGATATTTGAATATTCCGAATGGCCTATTCTAATTCTTATCCGACTCAGTTGGCAAAAGTTGCATTTTGAAGAGAGAGAAAAAGAAAGATTCTGCCCTGTGTTCATCGATCTACAGTCGCATACACTTTTACAGTGGTCACCTGCTATAAGGGGCTAGTCTGTGACTGCGGGCGATGTCTGATCTGTGTCAAACGACTCGCGATTACTTTCCCACTCGGCTGCACAAAGGGAATGCCACCGTTAAAGAAACTTTTCCAGAACGTTCTAAGATATGTTGCTTGCTTTATACAGGCGTGGTAGTCCAGATAATGTTTGTTTACCCAAGGTAACACCATTAGAGAGGCCTAGAACGCGTCCTCGTATCACAATGAGGCATAAGCAGCGTCCGATTCATGCGAGAAAAGCCCATTACAAACAAAGACCCCTCTTTTTTGGTTCTCGCTATGTGTACCCGCTTGCCCGTGGGCGAGAGGATCATATCTCCTCACTTGATAAAGAAGCGAAAAAAATTGAACAAATTTTGCCAACATACTTCGATAAGAGCTTTGTAGTTCAAAAAATATGCTTAGCAATAATGCGGTCTGTACTAGTATAGTTCCTTCCCACCCCCCCTCCCCATCCAACGCGCTTTTTTTTCTTCCTGGGTAACGGAATTTTTGGAGATCGTTAAGGTAATAACACCGAGCTCGGTACGTACGATGATGCGGTGTGTCCTATGCAACAGTAGCTGCAATAGTCCTGCAGGCGACGCAGAGAGCTTCTAATGATCAAGGTTACCGACGCCGACATAATATCATGAGTCTGCGTCGAATCGCTCTGACCCCTCCGGGCAACCACATCTTCTCGGGTTCGAGCAAACCATTAAGAACATAAGGTGGACATTAGTATGTTCGTTTTTACTAAGACGGCAGAAACGCCTCCAGAAATCTGGTTAATAGAATTTGGCGATAAAGAGTAAGTTAGATGGTTGCTCTTTTGAAAATAATTTGCATCGGTTAAGTTTAGCTCCCATTTGCGGCAAGATAACGTGAACTTTATGACTGTGGAAATATCATTAATCTGCAAGCCTAATAAATCTTTTCTCGCAACAAGAAGAATAAAAAAAGAAATATTTAATTTGCTGTAGCCAAGGTTGAAGTTATGTTTTCAAAAGGACGTGTCTCCACTTTTTTTCCTTCTCTCTCTCTCTTCCCCCCCCCCCCTTTCAGCTAATGCTTTGCATGATGCACTGAGTATTTAGTATGGACGTCTTTAGTCAGTTAATTAATTAAAACAAAAACGCATCTTTGTAACGGCTGTTATTTGTCATTATGACTGTTTATATAAGCCTCGGGAGAAGCACCAATACGCACTTTTCTTCGGGTTTAGAATAATGGCTGCTAGTTGGTGTTTTATGTGCTAGTTGCTTGACAGTCTTTGTTGCTTGTTTGCTTATTGGGGATATCGGAAACCGAGTTGGATAAAAGCATTTTGTGAAATGCAAACAAAAAGGCAGTTAGAATAATTTCTTTACTTTACGAGAGCGGGTTAATTCGATATCCAGAACTTGCTGCAGTCGAGGAAAGTTATCAGTAAATAACACTCTCCGGTTCTAATCTCGTAATTGCAGAACTGCAACAAGTTAAATTATGAATTTAAAAAAGTGTGAGGGGGGGGGGGCTTAATTGGCGTTTAATCTATGTCGTTTGTGTATTATTTAGGTGTGATGTGTACCGCAGCGTCTTGAAAGTTGAAAGATGGCGATTATTAAATAAGGGCATGATTTCACTAGGTAAATAAAGGTTACTTTAAGATATAGATTAGCTTCCCGCCTATTAATTTACCCTTATTTTGTACTCTGGCAATTTATAGTACTTCGTATTGAACTGCTAAGCTGTACACTAAAAATACTTTCATTGGTTTGTTGCAGTGGGGGGGGGGGGAGAGAGAGAGAGAGAAGGTGACATCCATGTGTTGTACAGTTTAAAATCAATTCAACAATTTGATTAAAAAAAGAAAAAACTCGAAAAATCTTCAGGCCTCCAATCAGTAGAGTGATGGGCTTACCACCTCAAGACGTTCACAAACTTCTTTGGACCCTCGAATTTGGCCTATTAGTTGCACGATGAACATCAGTATTCCACACCTTTCATTTAAAGTACTTATATTCAGCAGATCCCCGCCCCCTTTATCCCTCACAGGTCACAATCGAATTTTATAATAGTTTTATTCCGAAATCCCATTATATATTGTGACTCATCTAGCTAGAATTCGACAATTTCGGGCTAATTATACATAAAAAATATAAATACTCGTAATTTGTTATTGCAATTTTGTTGAGCAAAATCTTCAGGAATTTTTATCAGGCTTTTATACGTTTCTTTCTGCGGAGCTGATTGGGTCCAGTCGGTTTAAGGACGGCCCTACCCGTCTAATGACGTTTGCTATGTTTATTGAATGTTGATATATTTGTAAAACTTAACTATTTTGTTCATGAAAAATAAATTTTGAAATTAGCAGTGCACTTTAAGAACCAAAACCGAGTAAGGGTTAGAAGGTTTAGATCGTATATTTTTAAATTTAGATTTTTCTTCCTAGTTTCAAGTTGTTTTATCGGTGAGCCTCCGTAAGAAATACCTGGGTTCGATTCTCGTCTGTAACATTGAGGACCTTTATCTGGTCTTCTTCGACTAAAGGTGAATTCGCTGGTCTCATGCGGAGGTAGAGGGTTTTTTAACCAGAAACTCGGGTTTTTCGTTCCAAAGAACAGGCAAACCGGCCCAGTGAACACACACGGATTTACAGTCATAAAATATATATATATACCTAACATTAGGAGAGCTCAATCTACCCCTACCTAAAGGGACTGGGGAAAGGGAACAAACCTCATACGAATAAATAAAATCGGGGTTTAAATTTTATTTTTAATTAGCCAAGTGTGTGTACGTACGAAAACCGAATTTCATTTAAGGTGGTCAGACAATGAATGGATAAGAACATCGTCTTGAAGATGGCCCGTTTTTTAATTTTAATGTTGCTGTAATACTTCTAGGAAATAAATATTATCACACATTGACCAATTAGAACGTGACTGTATGGATGCAAGTAACTCCCTATCATAATAATTTCCCAAGAATGGCCTGTTGTTTTTGAAATATTTTAGTGATAAAGTTTAAATTACGGCAGAATCATTCGGAATTTCCCTCGTAAAAACGTCATTAAACCTCATTTAATTAATTTACATGGACGTATTAAGTATGTCAAGGGGATGACAATATTTAGTAACTGTTAGCATTGAGGTTTAAGATTACTGTTAATCTTCAGTTGTTTATCGAATGGAGTGTGTCCTGATTTTTTTTTTTTTTTTGAGTTAGGATTTCTTGTTTTCCTATCCGATATGGACTTAAGATTGGGTTTTTGTTTGTTGCTTTAGATGTACGAAGTATGTTAGAGAAATATACACCCAGTTGAAGGTTGTTCTACTACTGTTTTTAATTTTGCAGTGACTAGGCTTTTGATTCTAGTTATGTTAAATTTTGACAACAGACAACACATTTCATTATTGCTAACCAATTTCGTAACAGATGGCTTGGATATAAAAGTGATAGAGAAAATTTATGCATCGATCTCCAATATTAAAAAGGGACAGTTGCAGACCAGCACCAATAACATTTCAGTGCAATATTTTAGATACACGTGTTCGATCTTTTCGGTAACGTTGCAGTGAAATTATTGACTTTCTGCACGTGGTAAACTGGGCTTAATTTTCTCCACTAAATACAAGTTTCGATAAGATCTTATTGACAATGTTCGCCGACAAACGGGTATGTCAAAGAATTCCTTTATTTTGGTTCTGCGCATGTGTGCATAGTCCTCGACTTACGAGGGCCATCACGTTAACCGAATACCACCTCACATCTGCAACCCATGGACCAAGGTGTTATTTCTGCTTTTCAAGACTTTATTTAAGAAATACAGTACTTCGTTTCTTAGACTTTTGCTGTTACTGAATGTGAGAAAATCCTCAGCCTTTGAAAGCAATATAATTTATGCATTGTACAAATAATGTAGATGCAGAATGTGTGAATAGTGTGTTGGAAGAAGCTGTTCAAAATGCACGTTCCTTTATTCAAAGGATTCGACAAACATCACAAGATATGGGTGCTACCTAAGGAGTTGATAGTGAAGATGTAGAACAGTTGCTGGAAGGTCCGGAAGAAGAGTTCTGAAATGAACATCTTATAAAAATAACAAATTTGCAGAAAAAAGAAGGGAGAGGGGGGGTGCGGAGGAACGAGCATGTAGGGATTTAGCAAAATAGAAGAATAATGCAAGTTGCAATTGCTGACTACAGAGAAATTTATGCAGACCGAGTTGCACGCAATGTTGAATTTTCAGAGGATCGTTCACAAGAGCCAAGACCCACGAGTTGGGCATCTTGTGAACGATCCTTAGAACGCTTTTTTACAATTCCTGATTTGAAGAATTTGCATTAAATGACGTAGCTTGCCTTGTCTCTCCAGTGAATCTTCCGATTAATACAGTATCAGCTTTGAAGAATAACTCTTGCACTATCTGTTTCCAGCTTATCATTTTATTGTAAGCGCACAGAAAAACTCATAAATTAGTGATACTCTCTAACGGTTTACCATCTTAGGAAATAACCCAAGAAACAACAGATGCCGTCCCAACACAAATAGTATTTTCCCAGTTCACGGAAGTTTTTTCCTCTTCTTCCAGAAACTACATCTAATGCAAGTTATAAATCTTTGTAGACTCAGAGAACAGTTTAAGAAACAGTGATCTATATGATTACCACAAGCAGAAGCACGTGAAAGGACATTCTTTCTTTTCTAATAGAAATGCTTTCGATACGCATTGCGAATTTTGCAGAAGGTGTGTGCTAAAAATGACGGAATTGTTGCCCGGAAGTGACGTAGACCAAGGGATCAGGGAAACAGACAACAGCTAAGAATCTAGCAACCAACAAGGCTATGAAAGTATTGAGATTAATACTTTAATCTCAAAGTATTAATTGTGGTCCTGTTGTAGTTGAATAACTACATCCGAACTAGTGGGGGGGATGTATACATTCAATATAATTTAGAACGTGGCTCACCGAGAAAATGTTCGAAATAGGACGTCTAAATAAGCTAAATCAGCCTTTCAATACACCACGCTTGTCTTCACCAATAAATAAACCACTTCATCGAAGCAAATGTGAATTAAGTTTTGAGTGTTAATTAAATATGAATTAATCGTTTTGCCAAACTTTCTGCCAGGCAGCTCAGATTTCATTGATACGCAAATATTGATTTAGCTGCTAGCCCTATTAATTATCTAGTATAATCATCTCGTGCAGTGGAAAGTCACCTCGATGACGACAGAAAGGTAAATGGTTTCACCCCGGAGCAAAGATCATTTGAGGTATTTTAGTTACCGCGATCATACGAATGGAAATGCCTCAATTAATTTGAAAATGCACTTTTCTTAATTAGTCAATATAATCCCCCCCCCACCCCGCATGCGCTTATTATCCTGTTATATATCGAATTTTATAAGATGTCGCTAACAGACGACTGCGAGACCACTCGCTAACCACGTGACATATTTTTGTGATGGTACTTAGTAAGCATAAGGGCAATCAAACAAACCATCGGCAAACAAACAAAAATATTCACAGGAGGGATTTCTATAAAAGCGGAAGTTGTTCTGTTAATATCGATGAGGATTACGTACGTGTTTTTCTTCTTACTGCAAGAATTTCTGGAATCGGAAATTCCAAGAAACCCGAAGTATTTTAATCCTCTTAGTTCGTATAAGGCGATTAAATAATCACTTAGATGGTTTCGACACCACAGGGTTGTTGAACGTGAGCGTTAGAATAAGTTTTTCTACATAACAAAGTATATTAAAACGACCGCGGATTGTAATTTCAGAATGAAAATTACACAGGCAGCATTTACTTAAGTGATACTATGTTAGCAAATGATTAATAATATATTAAAATGTGAACATTATCTTTTAATTATTTATCACAAAACAGAACTTATTAATTTTTTCTCGTCTCCAGAATCTGTTCTCACCTTATAATTGGCGATACTATGGGGAACGGTTCTGGAGATTAAGCCGTCTTTTTCATTAAATCTCTCCGGGCCGAATCTCTTTCGAAAAGTGTCTTCTATATCCATCTACATCGAGTATTTTTTTTCCAATTAGTTAAGAAAAGTTCAACCAAGTTTAAGAAAAATGTTTCGGAACGATCCGTTATCAATGTACTGACAGAAGAAAGAAGGGCACAAACACCACGTGGTTATATTTAGAGCATTGACAAATTTCCCTTAATATAGTAAGGGAAGATGTAACACTTCAGAATATTTGTTATGAATAATCAATAGTATGGTTATTCATACTATTGATTCTTCTTCTAGTGTCATCCCCTAGAAGGAGGTCGGCAACCATGTCAAGGAACGTTTTTCTTTCTTTTGCTGCTCTGGAACATTTATGGTAATTCAAGCCCGTCCAATCCTTAAAACTCCTGGGTCTACCTTTCCCGCTTTTTCCATCCAGTTTCCTTTCTAATATTAATTTCTGAATGTCTTCTTGTTTAGTTAGATGTCCAAAATATTTGAGTTTTCGTTCTTTAATTATTTTCATTTTTGCTTTCTTTAAAACATCATCGTTTTTCATTTTCTCTGTCCACGATATTTTTAAGATTCTTCTGATGGTCCACATTTCAAAAGCTTCTCATTTTTTTCTCTGCTTCTTTATTCAGATCCAAGTTTTACTGTTGTAGAGAAGGCTTGACCAGATATATCATTTTATTAATCATTTTCTTGTGTTAATGTCTCTGGATGTTAGAACATTTTTCATATCAATAAAGCCTTTTCTTGCTGTCTCTATTCTTCTTTTTATTTCTTTAAGGGAATTTCCTCCGTCTGTAAACTTGTCCCAAATATATAAAAGCCTAAACCCGTTCAATTTTCTTTTGGTTAACAGTTATGTTTAGTTTTTTATTTATTGGTTCTTTTGATATAATCATGCACTTTGTTTTCTTTAGGTTAATAATTAATCTCATGTCTAAGCTTCTGTTGTAAATTTCTGTGAGTAAGTTTTGAAGATCATCTTCAGATTCAGCTATATACTATTGTGTGTGTCTATACTATTGATTAGATACTTGAATTTTGTCGATAACTGAAAAATGTAGATGTACAAAACTCATAAACGATCATTGTCACATTGAAGTTGAAAGGTGACGACACTAAAGATGAAAATAATCAGATATTCTGTCGTTTTTCTAAATGAATTTTTACTATTGGCTGGCTTGCTTTGCTCCCAGCTCCCCCTCTCCCCGTTATAGTGATGGATAATAGGTTCATCTATAATATAGGTTTCTTGTTTTTAAGAAGGTTCTTATTTTTTTAAGCCTGCCTTCTAAAACAAAAAACAATTGCTTAAGGAGAACAGAGTTTTGTTTCCTACTAAGTCGAAATCGTCGATAACTTATTCTGCTTCGGAGTAAGATGGCGACTTCTCGTTTTTAAAATTGTGTGACTATTTACGTTTTATCAGAACTGGTCATAAAATAATGTCACTTTTTTTGGACTTGTATCTCATGTTAAAGCTTTTAGATCCTTCTCAGTATCAGTACAAATTAAATTTTAATTTATAATGCTGGTATATAGTTTTATTGTAAAATTTTTTTTACTTTTTTGTTACCTGAAAAAAATTGATATCATGATACTTGAGGGCTAAATAATTTTTATCCAGTGATAAAATTTTTTTATTTTCACTATGGTGAAATTCCTCCCTCCCCAAAAGCTTGATGATGAAATCCACACTACCAAATACTAAAATTATATTACATATTCTTCCTCGTTTCTGGCAAGAGGTCACCAGAATTTTCCAACCATTCTTATCTTGTGGTGTAACATAATTTATGCCACACCACAAGATAAGAAACTAAAAACACAAACTGAAAGATCAATCATATGGGTATGTGTGTGTGTTTTAAGCATTTTTAATAATACTTTTATTTCCTGGTAGTCGTTATATACACACACACACACACACACACTAGAATTTACGTAAACGTATTACTATAACGACTTCGATGCAGGACAAAGCATACATTACAGAAATTCTTGTACTGCATGGAATCAGATTTCTTACTGCTGACAAATATGGTAGTTTATGGAAAAATAGGTTCGCTGTTAAGCCAAATACCTTTTTTCATATACGTATAATGCTTAAAACTATGTGTTTGTACTTTATAAATTTATGTAGACAGAACTTCGTGTATTTACGTAATTCTTTTTTGATATTAATGGGCGCAGAGGCTCATGAATTTGATAATGCGCGAATAGCGTACATAGTCTCAAAATAATGACATTTTATAGATAATCCCTCTTACCTTTTTTTTTCTATTTGTTTGCCTTCTCGAAAGTGTGTCGTGCGCATGTGCAAATTTCATAGCACAGGAGGGAAAAAATAAGTGAAATTCCACTTATATCTGTAATTAATGTTGAATATCACATTGATAATGATGGAGCTTATTTCTAAATGAATTAAAAATTACTAAATTTTTAACTAAATGATAAGTGTATAGAAATGGATAAATCATCTCGATGCTATTAAATAAAAATATTGATAAAACATATCAATATTTTATTAAGCTACACAAACAAAGTAAAAGAAGAAAAACTGCAAGCTTTATATTTGCACAATAAAAGATAATCGGGTAAAGATTGTCTTCTATTGAGAGATGAGTTGTGCATGATAAAGAAGAGACCTTTCAAATTAATGGCAGACATAACAGATCGGGCGATGCCTTTGGATGAATCGTTTAAAAACCACACTCGTGTGTTTCTGAATTGAAACTATTGAAATCTGCGCACGTTCAGACAGACCTATACTTAATATTCGTAATGGGTTTATTTGTGTTGTTCGAAGTGCTCGCACAGTCAGGAGACATGGCAGTTTTGTTTCCTGTCGTCCCAGACAATTCCCCCGACAGCCCCATCTGGAGAAGAAAAGTACAGTTCTCCTGATGTCTTATGTTCCCTGCAAATATCAAACAGGGAAAGAGAGAGGGAAAAAAATCAATACCACTGATAAAACAGCACATGGTCATCTTTGCCTCCAACGAAATTTTCTACTAGCAAAATAAAAGATGCGCACGTACGTCGCCATGGAGATGTCATCTTCCAGCACCCGCTCACACAGACAGAGAACACACACATTCCACCACGCATCCTTCACTCTATCTTGTCTGGTATACGCAAAGATAATGGTGTCTTCCAAATCGATGAGCCACCGACGATCAAGAGAAATGCAAGATTTATTCTGTCGAAGCTTTATTTCTTGATGCTCTGCACGGAATGTAATCACTTGTCCTGAGCACCAGTCTTTCAACAATACACCGATTAGATGTTGCCTTGACAGTCTCAGGTGACTTGTGGATCACAAACCTCTACTACCTTCGTACGCCTTTATTGCTAAGCAATTGATACAATTTTCTGTAAAAGTTTAGCTTACAATTGCGATTCAGTTGAACAGAAATGCTTACACTTCGCCTCGATTAAGCCGAGTCGGTAGAATAGGCCTTTTCATTGGAATACCTCGTTAAAGACAAAGTTTAAATTAGCAGCCATATTTTATTAGCTCAAATATTTCGCATATCTTTTTGAAATGTAGAATTTTTAAAGGATTATTTACTTCTTCGGCAAAAAGTGATTTGTAAATGTTTATCGGGAATTACTGACGTGGCCATGCAGACGAATAATCAAAGATTCACATTATGGACATTTAAGTAATATTTTTAATCAGGATCGAACACAAAGAATGAAAAATGCGACTCTCGACTTTGTTGGCTGTTTTCCAAATATTAATAAATTTAAATTATTTCCATACAAAGAGAGAAAATAAACAAAATGCAACTCGTATTCAATTCTCAGATGAAGATGCAGTTGGTAGAGATTATTTTTGTCCCACATTCTTTAGAGCTGAAAATATTTTGAAAAAAAAAATTTCATTTTTTGATTTAGCTTAATTCGAAATTTTTAAAAATATTCTTTATAGATTAGCATCTTGTCACCTTCTATCTACTGCGACGTTGTAAGCTCAGATAGAAATACAATTTATACATAGAAAGAATCCTGGAGGATCAAAAAGGAAGATAGATATACCTGGCACACTATGGTTAATTATTCATTTGGAACCTCGTTTTGTCACAGGTTTGGTTCGTTGATGATTGTTTGTTTCACTTTAAAAAAATAAGGCTAGTAAAAAGTATTAATATTTAATTGCATTATGTCAGTATTTTAAAAAATTAGGCTTGCAAAGCCTCATTATACTTTATAAAATGTATTTTATTTTCTGCAAGTGCATTTGTCATTGAGTAAAGTTATCAGCAATTCATGAGTTCTATTCTTCCACTTACTTTGGCAAAATGTACACCGTTTTTTTAAGGATTTTCTAAAATTGGGCGTGTCAAATGAGATTTAAATCCCGCCTTTTTTATTTAAATTGTGCAGCATAATTTCTAAACGATACATCAATTATAGATTTTAATGGGTAATTAGAAAACAAGCTCAATACGTAGCTTTGATTCATTATCAAAGCAGTCGAATGATATTATTGATGCACAACGGAGATTACAAACTGCCTCTAAGATTTCATTGATTTATGTGTTAGCTGCAGATATGTTTCATATTACCTGATTTGATTTAACTATTGCAGAGTGCTGACTAATCACCATAGCTGTTTTTTTATGTTGGGAAATACAAATGATAGATCTCTCAACCTTAGTTATCTCGCCTTATATTTATAACATTTACTTTAACAAAATGTTTTGGAGAACAAGAAACAAAAAGAACTTTCTTCATTCCATCTCTGTCTCTTTCTTCTCTCTCTCATACACGTGCCCACACACACACACATTGTTTCGAAGTGGGTTGCTGGAGATCTAGTCGTGAGCAAGCAGGTTTATGGACGGGAGTGAATATTTAATGAAACGAGCGCCTAGTAAACTTTCGGTAACTAAAGTCATTATTTTTGTTTGAAGATGGTACGATATTTATAACGGAGGGTAAAATGGGCGCTTCATAAAGTCGCGGTAATGACGCTTTGACACTCTCTTGATGGGTGATTAAAAACAGTAGTGACTGTATATCAGGAAACGCTTTGGACAGGAAAGAATAAAAAATAAAATAATAAAAAAGCTCTCTCTCTCTCCAGTATCTTACAGTTGCTTCGAGCACAGGTAGACAACGGCAATAAGAGGCAGTCGTGAGGCACGTGAGCCTAACATAGAGTCTATGCTGACATCCGACCAAATTGGTATACACCAGATTGTTTCTCACTGCTTGTGAATTATTTAGCTAGCGTCTGATAAACCGCGGACAAAATTGCATTAGGGCCTTCCACTCCGGAGACTGCACGTTCCACGTGGATCGTGTAGGGGCTAAAATTGCTTAAGACAATGCTCCAAACTTCTGTTAGCAAAATGTATCTAATCTCCTAATTGTGTGATGGGCCAGGGTGGTAGGTTCTTAGAGCACGTAATCTTGTGCTTGGAAACGCCAGTTCTGCGATGAGTGGTGATGGGAGGCAAAAGTAATCCCCCTTATCACTTTGCCTTTCCTGCGACATTGCCCCACAGTTAGGTGCAGTTTTTGGTTTGAGAAAAACAGCGTCTTGTGCAGTAGAGCCGAGGTGATTGTCCGAAAGTTACGCTGTGCTCACTGCAATAACGGGAAGGTGCAATTTGGAGAACTTTCGTTTCTTTGTTGTTCGGGAAATTTCTTGCAATAGAATATTCTCGTCGCTGGTCTATAGGTTTTCCGAGTATTGCACTAGAGTGAGTGCAGCTAGACAGAGAGAAATGGAGTCACTAAAATACGGATAGCAGAATGCTACGTTATTTTTTCTTTTTTATTATAGATTTAATGCATAACCTCATTTGTTTTGAAATGCAAATTTGTTTGATGACTAAACAAAGAGTACGAAAAAGTTATGTAGAGCATATATCTCATCATAGATCGAATACGTGCTGTTATGATTACTGCGTTCCTCTGTGTGCACAGAGCAGCAATATTTGGTCGTGACAGATTTTGATGAAATTTGACGCAAAAGATAGAATTTATCCAATCGTTACAACTTTAGTTGTGTTTAAGGTCTGTATTCATATTAAAGACTAGTTCAACCATCGTTTAATAGATAGCGCTGCTAAGGGATTGACTTTTGAATCGGACCTAATGTCTTTTTGCAGGATGATGATGATGATTTATCTCTTCAGTTTTCCGTCCCTAGGTGACTTTGTCAGCAAGAATTCTAGCCCTCAAAGTGTTCCTGGTGAGATTTTTTCTGGGTAGGTCACCCTAGCTTCCCCACATTTTATCTGGGCTCGGGACCGACATATGACTGGGACGTATTCATAACTAATCCATGTGTGTTCACGGGGCCGGTTAGTCTGTTCTGGGGACGAAAAACCCGAGTTTCCGCGTGAAAAAAACCCACTACCTCCATATGAGACCGGCTAACTCACCTTTCGTCGAAAGAGACCAGATAAGGTTTCTCACGTCACTGACGGGAATCGAACCCAGGTCTTTCCGACCAAATGGCTTCGTCTATACTGACTGAGTTACGGACGCATTTCTTACACATTTACTGTGTAACTTTTGCCTACCCATATGTCTGTTGGTATGCATAAAAAAATCGTTGGATAAGTTTCGATTGAGCCACCGATATCGTAATTAGTTAACTGATAGTTAAAGCCTTCTCAGCTGCACGCATTTTCCTCACCCCTTTTAAACTATCCGTTAATTTCTCCGAGAGCTTTTCTGTTCATTTGAGACATGCGCATGGCGTTCGTTATGAAATGTGTGGCAACTTAAGATGTATGCTGACTTAAAATCACACACCTACAGAAAGTTATCGCTTCAACTGATAGAATCACCCGCGTGCTAATTTTCTGTCGTCAGTTATAAAGGCATCTGTTCATTTTTTTTTTTTTTTTTATTACGTATGCCAGTATCTTCACGCATGTGACTTCAGCAACCATATCCGAAACATTCCGCGTGTCATATTGAGGGTATTTCTGATACGCGTTGCATCATCCTTTTTATTTTATTTTATTTATATTTCATGAGTGATTGGATTCACGAGGGAGAGTTTACAGCCAAGACCAAGAATATGTTGGTGGGACTATGTAAACCTGCACACACGCATGTTTTTTCTTCTTTTAGTGTGCCATTTATTTTATGACTTTTATAAGGAGTATGCCGTTTAAGAAATAACCATTTATACCAACAGAATAGAAGAAATGTTTCGTTTTGTCAGGCTTTTGCTCGCAGCGAATAGACGGACGGGCTTCCAATCATTCGCCACTTACAGCATGCCGCATCTCCCGTCACAAATAGTGGACTGGACATTGTGCGCTATTACGGTCACTTCTCCATTACACATTAAGCCACTAAAGGAATCCGCTCACGTGCCGCACGAACCCCCCACTGTTTGTGTAATCCCATGGCGGCGAGGCAACGAAATGCCTAGACGCCAACACGAGTGGTTTTCCTGCCCTCCAATAAATGACATACAATAACAGCGGAAACCATGCATGACAGAGGCAGCCCATCATAAAGGCAGCAGGAAAACCATGCATTGCCGCAAAACGTGATGATGGACTTCAGTTCTTAACTAAATATTTAAGAGCGTGTTTGCAACTTTTTGGGCTAACTAGTGGACTTGGAATATATGTAAAGAAAGGCACTCATCGTGCTCTTTTGTGGAAGTTTCTCATCCATACACACCCTCCATCACTTAAGTATAAAGGCCATTTTCACCTACGAACAAGAGTTCGAATAATTATTGTTGAAGTCGCCGATGTTGCTTGAATCAAAATGCACGCTTGACAGAATGCATTCAAAACAACACACATAAAAAGAAGTTGGGTTCTTTACAGTGGATCTTGGGGCGGCAGGGTGGTTTCCTTTCCTGGGGTAACACTCATTAAACAGGTTTAAAAGGTTTTGTTAATGATTTTTGCCTTCTGTGAAAACCATTCAAGGCGATGTGAAGGCTTTGGTGCAATTTCTTCTTCATTATTTAAAGAAAGCTCAGTTATTTTTTTTTACTGGACATTCTTCACGTGCAATTTCAACTTCTGCGTCTTTTCTGTAAAGTCTCGAATTGCCGCAAAGGAAGAAAACGAAATTTATTTAACAATTCTACAAAAGGCTGATGGAATTTTCAGTGTTTAGCCCATTTTAAAGTTCCATTAACTCTGAATGGAGTGATAATTGCACCTGCAGTTTACAAACCCTACTTCCAATTTCCGAATCCATTGAGGTGCATTTGTTCCACGTGCACACACTTTTCCTTAAAACGAAGCACTACAAGGAATCCTGAATCTAAAGTGTTTGAAGCTCATGAGCTTCCTGTGGGTGTTTTTTCACCACCATTTATTTCCCTAAATTTCTTCCTCTAAATTGAGAAAATTAAATCAATACTATGCTTAAAAATGTCATTTTGACCTTCTTTATATAAATAATATATATATAGTTTAAAGAAATGTCAAAAGAAATTATTTATTTTTGAAATCTTTCACTGAATCAGGCATCGGTAGTTAATCAGGGATAATTGCAAGATCGATGCTTTTGTGCGTCAGTTTCATTTACACCAAATAAAGATAATATTCTTATGAATTAGAAAAAATCATTAAAAAATTAAGTATTAATTTCTGCTCAGTAATGAAGTGTATTGAGCAGAAATCAAATTTCTTAACCTACATCGATCCGTGTTCAACGTAAGAAGGTTTAATCTCGTGTAAGATCGTTAAACCATATTTAATACGGACGCTCTGTCTTCTCTGAATGCAAAATTGCTATGCATTCGCTATCAGAATTAGTTTTACGTTGAATTAAGTTACCTTCTGAATAGCCTAAGTTACTTCTGAATTTATGAGAAAATCATAAGCGAACGTTATTTTGGATTACAGTTAACTAAGGTGTGTGCATCAATTAGTTGAAGAGCTTGTGGAACGCAATTGTTCATCTTGAGGTGAGTTAACCGGTGTCAACAGCGGTTGTAGGTTTTTCATATAGTCTCCACATCCCTAGTTCTTTCAGCCGAAATCCAATCTGCCATTAAGAAATGACAGCTGGTTCCCATCCTGAATTCATATATTTACTAACAACTTTCCATTTCGTATGCAATTTCACATTTACATGAGTCATTCTGATTAGGAATGAATCCCATGTGTTTTCAAATATGGACCAATATCGGATTTTTTAATAAATTCCATTCGCATGCAATTTTATTGAAAACTGTAGACAGCAATCCGAAATAGAATGAGGCTACTACATCAAAACACATTTCGGTCGAATAATAATTTGCAATGTAAATCTAGATTGAACGTTTCACTCAATTCCTATTTTTATTAATTCATCAGAGCAATTCAAAGTCTACTGAATTTCTTCGAAATTCAGTAGACTTTTATTTAAAAATAGAGGCTCTGACACACACCTTTCTCTGTATTCATCCTTTGCCAATCTCTAGCTCTGGCATAATAAATGAAGTTCAACTAATACCTAAGAATATGCTCCTGAAGTGCTAAAAGTAAAAGCAAAAAATATTTGGAGTCTTTTAAAGAGTGCATTGCTTTCGGTTTTTCATCTCGTGTAGCATGCAAATCTTCTCGATAAGCTGCAGACTTACATTCTTCTCATTTTGTCAAAATCCACAAACCAAATTCTTATTTTGCTCAATTTTTTCGTGCACTCGTTCGAGTCTAATCCATGACAAATTATTTTTCATTCATTTTGAATTTCCAGAGAACATATTTTAACATATTAATAATCAGAATATGAAACGTACAATATTACTATAGTCCGACCACAGAAGCGAGAGCTATCGTTCAAGACTGCCAAGAAAGGTTAATTAATGTTGAAGGGGAGAAAGAAATGAGACGATGCGGTCACCAACACGCGAAATCAATGCTTATACGTAACACTTTCCAACTGTTATACTAGCAAAATCGTTACCACTTTAAAAACTACAATGATCATAAAAGAGAAGTTAATCTTCCGACGTGTAATAATAAACACTCATCCCAAATACGGATCGATTACCCTATTATCGGAATGGATTCTCCATCTTTTGACATGAGCAGAAGTGTCGAAGGGTCTCGCATCTGTGGGCGTACTAGATAGACTTTTTTTTCCTTTCACTATTTGTTTTTCTCGGATAAAAAATGAATCAGAAGAATCTAATGCTTCTACAAAAAGTCATTCTGGTGATATATTTTTTTGATCTCATCCCTGTAAACCTGCGTTATATTTTAGTACCGTATGCTGGTTAGGGGTTAAATAACTATGGAACCCTTGTAGAGATTAACAGTAGTGGAATTGAAGGCATTTCGGACCTCCAGAAGTAGTAGTTACACCTGCAATGGATATCATCAAATTCCTGTAAGTTAAACATTACTTATAATGTACAAAAACTGGAGGATCAGTAAGTTATCCGGCATATCAAAACTATAGATTACTGTGTTCTGTTCTCAACAAAATAAGTAGTTTTAAGTCGGAATGCAAATTTGACCTTTGAATACAGATGGTGGGACGTCCAAACCACACTCTGCGCAGTTATTCAAATAACTTATTTACTTTTAGAGGAAGTATCTTACCTTTATATTTACATTCTAAGTATGTATGTGTAGTCGATGTACTCTGTCTTATTTAGACCGGAAAGATGTTTAGATAATGCCCATTGTCTCAGATAATAATCTTTTCACTTATTCTATGCACGAAAAATATTTAATGTATTTTTTCATTACTTTTTTCACTTATTTGAACTCTTTGGATGCCTTCCAAAAAGTGCGGAAGTTGGGGGGAGGGGACGAATGGTTGTGAAAAAAAAAGAAGGAATCTGCATATTACAAAACCATAATGTTACCTCAAGTAAAATTTGAATTGTCAGGTGAACAATAAATTTTTTACCATTCAATGTATGCAAAAATCTCTCAAGCAAATTGTTTATTGCCCTAAATGTCACTGGAGATAACCCACTTTTCCCGGGGCCATCGAGAGAACAGTTGGCAGGTGGAATGTCTCCTCCTGTAATGGAGTTTACATTAAAATATAAAACGCATCTGTTCGCAGTTAAACCTTTTTTTTTTTCGTTTTCTCTGCGCCAGAAATAATGAGACTCCAGTGGGCAGTTTGTACTGGAATCCAATATTTATATCTCATGCAGTGCTATCTTTATTTCGGAGACGTTTGTATTGCCACAAGTAATTGGGTGTAGTGTATTGTTATCAAACATGCAGCATCACTCTTTGGGGCCTGGGTATCGTCAAGTATCTTCCTCAAAACGTGTAATTGCTAACAACGAAATACTGCCTTCAGTTTTTTTTGTGTTTCTGTAGGGGAGACGGGGATAAAAAAGCATCATGGACAAATTCGCAGGCGATATAATTCTCTTGTTGTACTTCATTTGTACTCATATCATGACGATGTTATCAATTTTATTTAGATTTAAGCCTGGCCAGATACAATCGACGTCTGTTGTTGGAATGTAAGGAAGAAAGACTAGTTTTATCCAGAAATAATCAATTGTACATCATAGGGATCGCGAAGGGAAGGGTGATGGAGGTCGGTAAAAGCTTCTTTAAAATAGTATGGATTTGCAAAACAGCTGGTAGAGCAGTGCGAATCCAGAAAGATTATTATTATAAAAGGAAGGTAAGAGATAATGATAGAAATAGTAATATTCCCCAAGAACTGAAGGATTAGTAATGCTTCGAAAATCGAAATAGCGATTATCATAATTCTCTTCTGCCTCATAATCCTTCCTCTTTTGCCTTTTTACGGTGTCGAGGTTTTTTTATTCTCGCAACCGGAAAGAGGATAAGGTGGTTAGCCCTATGCCTTCCGGTGTGTCCTATGTCTGTAGATGCATGTGTTCAAGGGGCCGGTTTGACTGTTCTTGAGGGGGACAAAAAAAACCCGAGTTTCCGGGTGAAGAAATCCCCTACTTCCGTATGAGACTAGCTAACTCACCTTTCGTCGAAAGAGACCAGATAAAGGTTTCTCACGTCATGGACATGAACCGAACCCAGGTCTTTCCGACCAACGGGTTTCGTCTACAACAGCTGATCTACGGAGGCTCTATCATAATTCTCATAATAGCAAAAAAAAAAAAAAGACTAATTAGCGGTCGCATTTTCAGAAAGTCAGACGAATGTGTGTGATATAAAATTTAGAAATACCAGACACGAAGCAGCGCTACTCACGAAGAAAGGGGCGGAATATACAACTCTTTCAAGTAATCTTGCTTAGAAAGTGGAAAGCGACTGTTCCCTGTGATATTATGGTATTGATATTAAGAAGACGCACATTGTCCGACTTGCAAATATTAATTAAGTGACAGCATGAAGGACAGCCTTTGTCCACTTTAATTAAAGAACTGTAGATACGTCTGTTCATTGCAGATTAGCACAGTTAACGTAATTTTTAAATTATTTCTGAATTCCGGTAGGATATTTTAAAAATTTCGTTCTGTTTATTAACCTAAAATGAATGTTGTAAAGCAAGAATCATTAATTTGTGTTAAAGTAATTTTTTTTTTAAACTCGTACTTTACATGTAAAAATAAATATTCTCTTTACGTATTTGCACTCATCTTTTCTGGTGATTTTTTTAATTTTCGTAATGCACATAGTTGGGGAACTCTTCATGCCGGCCTTTTTTACAGATGCACTAACCGCAATTTAGTTGCGAGTAGAGTTAAAGCATTGCTATTTGGAATATTCAAATTTGAAAAATAGTAACACAAATCAATCTCTTAGGAAATAAGTGTAAGAGGGATAAAAAAAAAAAGAGAGAAATTCTTGTTTTTCTATTTCCAGATCATGATTTTTTTAAAAATATTTTTATAACATTTAGTCATATAACATAAGCTTTTTTGCACACGAGTAGTTTTTTCTGTCTGAAATGACTTTAGCAAAAATAAAATTGCTCAATCAAAGTATGTGAATGGTTTTAATAATCGTTGTGCATTATCACCATTTAAAATGTTTGTATTTTGAGATTGGACGTAATCGACTTAAAAATTATGCAGTTGGTTGTTTGCCCAATGAGAAAGTGGTTTCGATCAAGGCAACCAATCAAAGTTGACTTATCCGGTGGAATGGAAGAATTTTTTCTTCTTGGAATTATTTTTTTACACCAGCAAAAGAATACAATTCTTTCATGTATAGAAACGTTGCAATATTTAGTTGATATTAATATATGCTTTTTAATAAGTAACTTTTTCCATCCCGAATGCAGGCAAAAAGGCCATGAGAACACACCCAATTTACAAACAAAAATACCGTTGTTGGTGGTTCACGATAGATGGCGTTGTATGTGGTCGGAAGATTAATTAATAGGGAAGATGGTGAGAAGTGTGTAGCGGAGTAGAGTATGAGTCCTTAGAGGTGTCACGTAACAATAGCAGTAATAATAATCGTTAACCTTACAGTAGATGATCGTTTTAAGATTCAATTTTCTACGTCTCAGTCTTCATAAAGCAAAGCTTGTAACGCTACTGCACATCCTTCAGATGCGTAGTTTGTGTTATGGAGTAATAAAAATGTTCATCGTGGGGATAAATCGATCGCAGCTTAAATATATCTTATATATCTGAAGTAAAAAAAAAAGTCTTTAAGGTCGCTACATTAAGCGACCATCCCTTTGGTAGAGAAGACGAAGATGCAAACAACCTTAAGTTGGTTTCGACCGAAGTTTGTTAGCCGGTCTCATCTGAAGATGAAGAATTTACTCTCTAGCAAAACGGACAAACGAGCCAGAGAACACACACACCAACGATGGGCTCAACAGACTATGCTGGCATAACATTATTTAGCATTTTGAGAAGCCAAGTTACTTCCCGTGATAAGCCATTGTGACCGATACGTTAAGGGATTGGCGAACAACTTGAAAAGTTATAAAAATAGGCGGAATGATTGGGTCGCTATTAGAATAAAACTGCCTTAAAGACAAGCCAAGGCCATGTTAAATGGCTCCAGAGTGTAACAGGATTCGAACTCCAACCTTATCGATCGCGGTTATTAGTTTTCTCTTACTTAAAGCTCTGAATTTAAATTTAAGTTTAAACGAAATTTAAATCTGCAGCCTTTCCATCAGGAATCAAATAAAAATGCCAGATATTATGTCTCGAAGATTAATGTTCGTTTGCTGCTTTCTCAGCACTTAGTTCGAGGTTCTCTTTACACTTAAATGACGAGAAAAAAAAAGCATCGCCGCTTCCGAATTTTTTTTATTCTTTACTGTGTCAATAAAAGCCATTCGGGGACTTAGCCTTCCATATTTTATGGCCATGTATCTCATCTGTTACCTCCTGTCCTCTGAGAACCTCATCGATGACATAAAAGACTTCTTCTGCCGAGATTTGCTACACCCTAGGGTTTTTCTAGGGTCTGTTGAAACCACGCAGTCTGCACGTCTAGCAGTGCCATAAACATTAAAGTCGAGCACGATGGCTGAAAGCGGATAAAAAAAGAGAAGGTGCTTCAAATTTTTCAGGCAACCTTAAGGTAAGGGCCCCAAATTTTAAAATGTTCTTGGAATGATCACATTTTTATTTCTAACATAAATCTGAATATCACTAGTTCCACAAAATCTTTCGAACAAAGACGGAACCCCTCACTTGGTATGGATGTGTCCAGTCTTCTGAGAAAGAAACGATGTGTCAGCTGCCATCGATCTTAAAGGATCCCTTGATTTATATTCACGATAGTGTTAGGAACTCCTTAGAGGCATCGGTTATGTGATGAAGGAGAAATATAAAATCATTCCTTTGGTTTTTACAAAATGCTACGAGACGTTAACGCCCCATTGTGACAGCTGCTGCGCATGTACAAAACGAAATCGAATGATGGGGTTACACCAACATTAATGCATGCATGTAAGTATTGTATGCTAGCAGCAAACGATGAAACTTAATTTCAAGTATTGCTTTCAACTTTGTTCCGAACATAATTGATCACCGCATCTCACGGTCGACCTCGAATAATCTCCTCCGAACATAATGAATTCATTTAAAATTCATATAATTTCCGTACACAAGAACTAAAAAGGTGTATTTATAATTCATATAATTTCCGTATACAAGAATTAAAAAGGTGTATTACCTTGTCATTAAAATACTCAATAATATAAATATTTGAAATAAAACAAAGCGTATTCCTATTGAAACGAAGCTTTCCGGCTATAAAATATAGATCAATTCATACTATAGTGGATGTATTAATATGGAAAGAGGATCACATATTTTTAATCATACTCTTTGATGCTAGTGAAATAGCTAACTAATGTTGAAATAAGAACTGTTCTACCTAGTTGATCATTTGGTCTTTCTTTTAGTTTTACACCGTACAGTTTGGCCAATGGAAGTAATACTGTTATGTAAACAGTATTGTGGGAGATCTGATCGCTCTTATTGACAACTGAATCTAAAACCGATTCCAAACAATTAGTCCAAGTTAAACCCCCAAATATAAATCATATTGAAGACGTTTTCCTTAGGTACAAATATCACGAAGTAATGGACCTGCAATAATGCGTATTATGTGAGGAAATTCAGACACCTTACATTAACATTTTGACAAAAAAAACTTCATTACTTCTCTCTCTTCACGTATCTTCCTCGGTGAGAGGGTGCAGCACTATGTCCTTCCAATTCTCTCTGTTGGTGGCTTTCTTTTTTTTTGTTTCTGCATAAACATATGATCCTGTGCATGATCTTATATCTTCAATCCATGTCCTTCGGTTTTTTCCTCTTGATGCTTTTCATATAATTTTTCCTTCCAAAACTGTTAGGATCCTCTGTCCTGCTGAACCTCTCAGTACATGTCCTGCCAATCTCATATTTCTCTGAATCATTTCCTGTAGTAAAGATCTCTGTGTTCTCATTCTCTGTACGACATCTGTATTTGTATCTTTATTACTTAGCTAGATTATTGTGAACGAGCTTGTATTTTCATAAGCCTAGTGTATGCAATCTTCTCATGTGAATACTACTAACGAAATCCTACCTCTTCGATGAGTCTTGACTCCAGGAGGTGTTTGTAATAATAATAACGAAACGTTGGCATGTCCGGCTTACATTCATGTCACAGTGAGATTCAGAAGAATAGCATGTTAATTGCGAAGCAGGTACATCCACCCTCGGCCAACCAGCAGAGTAACTTAAGTTTAAAATGGGCCACTCAAAGCAAACCGGCTCACAGATTTTAGCATAAGTGCAACACACAATTTTTTTAAATAAAAAAAAATTAGAGAACTAGAATAGTACTGTAATATGCAGATAGAGAGAATAAATTTCCATTCTGGAAAACCGATGTAACAAATTAGCTTATTTCGTGTTCATTGTAGTTGGGGAGGTTGGTGTCCAGTTTAGTTCGTAGCTCTATTTAAGAAGAACCGATTCTTCGCTTAACCTTTAAGAAAATAATATTATTTCTTTATTTTCCCTCCCCTCCAGAAATTAGTCTTTTTGTAACCATTTAACGAGCCAAAGTAATTAGTTTCGCTATTTACAAAATAAATTAAGCCTATTACAATATGCGTTTCAAATCATTAAACCATCTTCGAACCCATCCGGATTATTTCTGGTTACTCACAATGATTTTTTTTTTTTTAAGTTCATAATTTTCGTAGCTTCCATTCACTGCAAAGGCGGTCATGATAATTCTCGCCAATAATGATCTACCTCGACGTATAATTTAGTTTCGGAGATTTAATTAACATTCCGATATTTTTTCACCTTTGAAATCAATTAGAGAAGATTTTCTCTTTCCATTAAGGTTCACGCAGCAAAATGAAATTCCTTATGGGAAGACCATTTATTTGAAAGTCTGTTTCCGCCTATTGTCAAGTGGATACGAAATGAATATAACCGGACCCCCCAACAATTTTAGTTAATAGCTGGAATTGTCTTCTGCACATCCCGTTGCAGAAATATTGGAAATACAGTTATTATTCCCATTATAGGAATATTATTTAGTTACGAAAGTGTCAAAGGTTGCCGGACAAAAAAATTGGTTCCAACGTTAAATGCAATGTTTCGTGATGTCTTCGTATGGGATTGCAGTCCGCTTCGGAATTAATTTACAAGACTCAGGCGGGATATCTTTTCCGATGACAAGTTACAATAAATAAACGAAAGAATTCTATCCGCTCGCTTCTTGAACACGATAAAAATAAAGTATAAATTTTAACTTATTGCATGGAACAAAATGATGTTTTAATACTTCACTGAAGAATGTGTTTTTTTTGATAAAATCGGAATGTTGTCGAAAATCAAATAATTCAGATCCATCAGGGCATCATTTTTAACAATAATTTAACACTAAAGTACGATTTAGGGTTACGAAACTGCTATAAATGATTTATTGTATTATGCAGATATCATTTATTCTGTATTAAACATCTTATCCAACTCTCTGCTTATTAAAATATATCCACATATGGTCGTACTCATTGTGTTGATGGATTTTTATATACAACCTGAAATACGTGAATGAACCTTGGCTGTGTATTTAGCTATTATCAGATCCGTCGCCAGCATAAGGCTTTTACCATTGTCCCATTGAATTGTATTTAGTGTCATTTATATTGTGTTATTATTGTACGTCATTATTGCTTTGTTTATTATGGGATAAAACAAGCACAATCAGAGCCGTAGCTTGAATGTGCAATTAAAATAATTGGCTCAGGACTCGAAATGAAAAGTTGCTGATTCACAAAATTTGAAGGAGGAGTCGATTCTTTTTTTCTACTCCTGAAAATGAAATTTATTATAATTAAACTTTGAATGGCCCTATTCGTTCTGGAAGCCGAGAAATTCACAGAACATAATTTTGACCACAATATAAATGCTGCTGTTAAGCATCTTGTATTAAATTCTGGACTTCCTCATCGTTTTTTCAAGGGAGGTTAAAACCGCGCGTTTACAGAAAAACAATTGCTTATTTCCAATTTACTGTTCTAAGATAAGAAATAGACTGCACTAGGAAAGGGGCATTTTGAAAGTCATCAAAATATGATATTTAATCCTCTAATTTGTTTGTGATTTTTAGTTTAATGCTGGTTTATAATAAGTTATTCCATTTTGTTGCGTAATAAAATGAAGTAATATCAGCACTGTAATTACTTATCACGTCAAATAAATTCATTCTCTCACATTTGAATCGTGTCAATATGTGTATCAGGGAAAAAAAAATCACAGCAGAGATATTTGAATTCTGTGGTAAATTTAAACTTTGGTTTGGATAGCATAAGATTCTAAACCGACTGCTTATTCGACTGGTTTTGTTCATGTTTTGCTTATTCAAGAGTAAAATGTAAACTATCTCTGCGATAGTTTACATTTTACTCTGGATTTATATCAAACAAGAACATAATTTGTTGTTTGATATAATGCAACTGCTAACATATCGAATAATTTCTGCGCTTGCATATTTATGCCTGCAATAGAAGCACACATTATGTTGGAGTGAACTCGGATTCGATATTTTGCTTTACTAAAAATGGAAATGATGGAACTTGTTCCCTGCTGTGACTATCGTAAATAAAATGTTAAAGACTATAAATAATCAGCATAGATAAACCGAAAAAAAAAATTTTAAATGCTTTTCACAACAGTATTCTTGTTTAGTAATATCATAGTAATTGAACAGGGGGATTAAGTTCCGTCCATCCACCCAGGGGGTTCTATCCATCGGATTGATAGCTAGCTGATTACGCACTTGGCAAAATTCACCTAAAAAGCCTGAAGATTTCATGATGGATAGAAAAATTATGCTCTCAATATGTGTTCCTTGTTGTCAAAGCGTCCTGACCAGTTTCAGTTTGTTCATTTATTAATTAGATACGATAAAAAATTCAAGAAACCGTCAGTGATTTTGTTTTCTTACTTATTACGTATGATGCACGTAAGAAGATAGCAGGGATCAGTTTCTTAACTTTTGCTTCAAACTAAGGCGTAAAAATCGTATCTTGAAAAGGAATGCATTCTCACCAAGACTGTGTGAGTTAGTAGGATGGTAAAAACAAAACTCAAAGCAATTCACCAAAATATACATCTTTATTTAAAGGAACAGTTCAACTGATTTGGCTGTTAGGCTTAATGCATGAACACGAGTCAAATTGAAGAGTGATAAAATAATATCAGTGATTCACCAAATCACTGATAATTAAATTAAATAATATGCGAGCTAAGCATTGCAAATTTTCACATTTGCAACTCGCAAACAATTAATGAATTGAGTGACCAAGACCCTACAAAAGTGTTTCCTCACCGCAAACACTTTGGGTATTTTCTTATGTACTTGTGTAGCTCGCAATCAGTGTATCCACTTCCTTCTCGCAGGTGCGGAGCGACATTCACCTCGAAATGGACCCTTCAGTTCCACAGAACCAATAAAGAATTACCGATTGCATATCATTCATCGGTTCTTTCCGATTATTATTATTACTAACAGTTAGCCCTACATAAAATTTGGTAACCGCTGAGTGATTCTAATTGAATGGATCGATGAAGCTAATCACCAATCCATTCACTTAGATGATTAGTAAGCCACCTACGTGAACTCCTCTTGTGACCAATTGACACGCTCTCATAAGACACATTGATATCAGTCGAGAGGCTCGCAGTATTTTCCTGTAACCATTAAATTGATCAGTAAATCCTATTTCATGTTTGTTTCATGATGGTGAGAGGGGCGAAGAAAAGGTATTTATCGGAAGTAACAGCGGATTTGCATGGCCAATGAAATATCTTGATACTTATGGCATTTAACTGTAGATAACAGAAAATGCTTACATTATACGATGCTTGATTTATCTTCATTCGTGATCCGTCAGAGAACTCTGGTTGTAAACCCTGTTCGCAACACAAGCGGGGGAAAGAAAAGATAACACGCGTGCGTTATTTTTGTTTCAACTTTGATTCTGTTTTAACTAATATTTTAATATTTGTTTAAATTATTTTTTTAAATATCTAATCTGGAGTGAAGGAAAACTCGGAAGTAACAGCCAAAAAAAAAAAAAGGTTGAAAATAGTTCGATCTTTAAACTCAAAATAAATGCTTACATTCTTCAGAAGCACGTCGATAAAAAAAAATAAAGAAAGAAAAACAGTTTCCATAAAACAGTAGAAATTCAATTTCTATGAATTGTTTTATTGCGAGACTGAGAACTTTTTTCAGTCTTCAAATAAAATTTCTTTTTGCATTACACGAGATAACCCTATTAAGTGTTTCAGCATGCACTTCCTCTTCGTATGAATAACGATGCAAACTGATTTGTATCTGAATACATTGAAATAGTGAATGAAATGTATTAAATTTCCAATTTCAATTACTTTTGGTGCAAGGTTCTTGATTTACTAAAGAATGTCCTGCCATCTACTGGTAAAAGTTCAAAATAACCGACTTATAATCTACTGTATTTACGTTTCCAAAAGATATTCGGATTAGGTTTTGCATTATTTAATTGAAATATTCAACAGCATGGAAATAAATTTTAAAAAGTACATAATTACTATTATCAACTCGGAAAAAAACACCTTCTTTAAAAATAGTGCTACTAAAAATGTGGAAAAACCGAACGATAAATATTGCAAAAATAATCATTTAGATGTATTCATATTACCATGATATTTAATAACTTAATTATTTCAGTGAATTGTGAGTGGTTTAATTTCTTGATTTTTTTAGGACTTTCATCTGTTCCTTTAGTTTCGGAATTGTAAAAAATCGAAATAATTTCGGTAAGCAAATTTACTTCTTATAATATTAATGAGTACATAATAATATACTGACTCTCACACACGGCATCTCGATATGCATTCTGCGAACTCTTTGTGAGACATTATATACAACTATTAATATACGTTGAAAAATTCAAGAGAATTCCGTGGTTTCAGTGTTTTTTTTTTTCCTTTGTGAAATTGGATAGACTGTGTGAATTTAAGTCTAATCACATTTTGAATTTTTAACTGACCAAGTAATATGATCATTGCTTCACAACGCCATCTACACTGCTTGGAAAGAAGTCACTGAACACCCCATGCTGCATTGTGCCATGTAACGAGTCAAGTGTTTCTAGCCGGTACCAATCGGAGGAATATGATGCCCCCAAGTCAGTGCAACTGTGTCCGGATGGAATGTCTGAGAAAAGGGAACTGACAGAGTTTGAGAGAGGCGTTGTGGTAGGATTCCATGTTGCAGGCCAATCTTTTCGTCAAACTGTTGACAAATTGAGAGATCCCAGGTAGACAGTAAGTGATACCATACTGAGACGGAAGTACAGGAAGTCAAATGCAAGTGCTACCCGCAGTGGGCGACCCACCACACTCAACAAACGTGACCATAGGATACTACGAAGGACAGTATGTAAAATCTTCATTCGTCGATTTTGGCTAGACTGGAACACGAATCAGCCCCAAAACATTTCGAACAGAGCGCACAACATGGGTTCCCATGGTACCACCTCAATATGCAAGCCCACATTACCCAAATGAACATGCAGCGTTGTCTACAGTAGTGTACAGTGAGATGACAAAG
This sequence comes from Typopeltis vanoorti, assembly GCF_054136105.1. Taxonomy (NCBI): domain Eukaryota; kingdom Metazoa; phylum Arthropoda; class Arachnida; order Uropygi; family Thelyphonidae; genus Typopeltis; species Typopeltis vanoorti. Next base: position 11,333,480 of record NC_143559.1, on the reverse strand, counting down.
CTTGGAAAGTTGTGTTATGGAGCGACGAATTACGCTACATCCTTTACCGAGCAGCTGGACGGGTATGGGGTTAGGCACTCTTACCATAATGCGTAACCAGCTATGAAATTCGGAGGTGGCAGTGTGATGGCATGGTCCTGGTTTGTCCGTGGTCCCACGAAAATTCCTCCGAGAGGTATCTGCACATTCTGGACAATGCAATGCTTAATCGTTGGTGGCGCTTCTACGGAACTGACCGTTGTCTCTTTCAGCAAGACAATGCACCGTGTCACAAGGCTTATTGCAGGTAAAAATGAAAGTTAAAATGCGTGGTTTCTGGGCATGAACGTCACAGGCCTCCACAGAGCCCTGACTTCAATCCTATTAAAGATCCGTAGAATGAACTAGAGCGTCAGGTGAGGTCAAGGGACGTTCGCCCTACAACAGTCCAGGACCTCATTTACATGTCTGCAAGAATTTCCCCAAATTCTCATGGATCGCTATCGTACGCTTGTTGAAAGAATGCCGTCATAACAGTGAAAGAAGATCCCCCATCTTATTACGGTGGGTGTCGTGACTGTTTGGTTTTTACACCGTGGTGTCCGTCGACTTCAACCACAGATACACTGCTTGATAGTTAAATATTGCAACGGTCACAGCAGTTAAAGTATTTAAAATTTTTTGGCTCACTTTGTCATTCATACAAATACGTACTTTTTTGTTTGTTTAAAATCCGTTTAAAACAGATCTACATCTCAGTATATTTGAAGCGCTGGCGGCAATATCTTTCAATTTGCGGTTTTGCCACCATATTTTAATAATTGATTAAAGTTGAAATATCACCAGAATAGTTGTGATGCTATTTGAGATCTGCCATGATATTGGATCTCAGGGGAACACAGGAGATCCACTCGGAAGCGTCAGTGAACGGTTTCGTCAACCACAGACTACCACCTATGCTATTCGTAAATGCACAAAGAAAAATAGATCTGCGACTGAGGTTGATGCACGTATTTGGAGGTTTTTATAATACAGCATTCGATAAAACATTAGTAAACGTTATCTACATTCCAATTCAGTTCTTTCGGTTACTCTTTTAACTAATATGGTGGCAAATTATTAAAATACCCGCCATTCCTGTTATGAAGATTATAAGTTAACAAATGAAAATTAATTGATTTTGTACTCAGAATCCGAGTATCCCGTTTTCTCAAAGCGATATTTTATCCTCATAAAGCGATTACTGCTTTCATTTCACATCATTCCGCTATTTCAGACTTTTCTCTTTGTTGCACAATTCATTCTTTAGATTATATCGAATATAATCGAAATAATGGAGTAGTAATTATTATTATTCCATTTGCTAAAGCGAAGTATGCTCTTGTGTTTTAAATGTGTCTAAGAGCAGAATCTTTGTCGAGTTAAAAGATTTTGCTTGTAACCTGCAAGACAAAGGGGAGGGGGGGGAAACCGACTTGATTGTTTTCATAAATAAATTCGGCGACTTACGCATTTCTGTGCACTCGAACAGCATCAAGGAACGAAAATGAAATATTCTTTGAAGGCGGATGATTTCTAACTTTAATAAGACACTCATTCCATTTGCGATTGTTTATTTAATTGAATAGCACAGCATGGGTTGTGCTAGTAAATGCAGCGAAATTTATGGGCGAAAATCAAAGTAGCTGGTTTAATTATAACACGAAAACACGTTGAACCACAACATGTCCTCTGAGAAATGTCGAATATTTTTGTGTAGAAGGTATAAATTTTACAAAATCCGTATCACCAATGTCCATACTGGAAGAATCTTTTATTTCATTTTATTTTAAGCAAAGTTTATGTAGCATGGACTCGAGAGCAAAAAAGAATTGTCAAGAACAAATGCTACTGACGATTTGAGTATCTCAACTTTCTCTTGGCATTAAGGCCACTTGCGAACATGATTTTCCTTTTTATAAATGATACAGTTATTCCCTGTCGTAATTTAAAGAAGGTCAGTGTTGCGAACCCATCATTATTCAATCCATTTGCGAATAAGGGGATTAGACGATTTATATTTAAAAAAATGGCTCTTAAAGCTAAGATCTCAAACCCTGTCGTAGAAGCTGTATATCACTCACACTCCAAATACTAAAACATTGAAGTCGTTTTTCTTCGGGACTTCAGCGTTCAATACTACCTGATCGAGTACGTAGGGACGCCATGATGTTGGATCTCAGTAACAATCTTTCACAAGTTGTCCACCTACCCACCGCTATATCCACTAATCTGATCCATCCCAAACGTTTTTGATATTTAACACCAAATGGACATTATCTCTAACTGCACAGAAATTATTATTGCGATAAAAGGCAATTACTATTAGGACATCTAAATACCGTTTTAGATAACAACTAACCGACTCGAACTTTAGTGACTCAGGACCACTGTTCATAAACAATCCACAAGCCTCGTTACTATTATTCAGCACTGTTTTTGTCATTAACAGAATAAGCAGGGAAAGAGTCAAAGCCAGCTAACCATTTCGCACGAGTTTAATCCTCAGTGTACTAATGTGTTGATCAACATCATCTGAGAGCATCGTTCCATACTTTAAGCATTGTCTGCCTCCGCTAGTGCACGCCTATAATTAATAGGAATTATACGAAGCGCGACATAAATATGTGGCTGGACCGTTGCATAAATAAACACTATTATTACTAGTACGGACATTATTTGCATATGCTGGTGTTCGCTAAGTAATTATTAATAGATTAACACCAGACCAACGTCACGTGACATGCCTTAACAGCCATACTTATACCGGGAGAGAGTTAACTTGCCACTTTTCTCCACGCACTCGGATGTGTTTGCACCGAAATTGAAGTAACAGCTTTGACACGTGCAAGTAGCTGAGGTTGCAGGTGATGAGAGTTAGTTTCTGTACACGGCAGCGAAGGCTATCTGTAGAAATTCTATAAGCAGACAGATATTGAAGGCGTTTAATGAACTTTTCGACAAGTCCCCGGTGTCATTTTCACATGATGCGCATGTCTTATTGCGTCGCCATCTGCCGCACATGCGATACTCGACCACTTCGAGCGCGGCTGTTGCGATGCAGAATAGCATCATTTGTTTTAATTTAACGATGTCGCGGGATGAAACGAGTCTTCTGCACAAAGTTCTGCACGGAGACACGATGGAAGTCTCCAGTTTCGCATCTTAACAGATGCCGGAAATAACTGAATATGAACATCCCACCTCAGCCTTAACTCTTGTTTTCGAGACAAAGAAAAATGAATTAAAGTGTTGCCCACAGCGATTTCGAACTGGGAAATAGAAACGGTCCTTTTATGCGAGTGACAAATCAGCGGGTTATTTTAGGTTTTTTAGATGATCAAAATGAAGAGCGGTGAACCGTACGAAAAACCGACTTTTGAGTGGTGTGCAGGGGATGTCGGCGCCCTGGGAAAGAGGTTAAAAGTCATTTTAGTCTTTATAATGACAAGGTAAAGAGAATCCCGTTATTAGTCAGATGGGAACTAAATTACGATGTCGAATACGTCACTGGCTTTCGAATCAATTTTTAAAACAAAACAGAGCACCCTTACAATGCCCCTTAGTGCTGACGACCTCATTTTAAGGACTGCTTTCACTATAACTGCCTGTTAGTAATTGGACCACCCTAAGCATAACAGTACAAAACTTTAACCCTGTCCTTCGAATCTCGGGCCACGAATCGTAGCTCCACTATTTTTACAAATCTCCAATCCTTGACCAGCACGAACGTCTTCATGAAAGGCTGATGTGTACACAAGATGAAGTACGTTCACAAAGTGTAAATTTCCATTTCATTTGTATTTGAATATCGCATTTCAATTTGAAGATTACATTAGAAGCCTACTTAAAATAACCGTGTCCAAATTGCGATTCGAATTGCGTCGGTTCAAACCCTTTTACTATCATAAGAGTGCTTTGTTGCAACCATGTTTGTTACAACACTTTTTTAGAATATTTTGTTGTAAAAGCGCCCTTTAAATTACACGGGCTAACACAAAGTACTGTTAGATACTACGTCTCAAAAACCGAGACTTGATCTTACTTACAATAGTTCTTATTCGCATGCTTTTAATAAGTGATATACATTTAAGAGATTGAGCTAAATATCTAAATGCATTAGAAGACTTTCTGTATACCTAACAGTAATCTGATACACCTGGTAGTTGCAAATGATGTTTACAATTACCACGTACATCAAACCTTCCAATCGCCCCATTTCTAATGGGGCGATTGGAAGATTGGGAAGACGTGTACAACTCCAGTTGTATGACAGCTACTCGTTGAGCAGGGAAATATTTAGTAGCTGGGTGGTAATAGGGAGGAACCGAGTCTTGTAGCAGACGTCTTTCGTCACGATATCCGTTAGTTTGATGCGTTGTCCATATCAGTAGTCTATCCATCCCTGTATGACAATCCTGGTGTTCCCTTCCAAAGGGAATGCACATATTCCGAATTATTTCCGAAATTCTGAACAAGTTAATATTGTTTTTAAAAATATTCTCGAATATTTTTGAGATTAATCTCGCTTGATGAATTTTCTGTTGAGTGGTAATCCCCACCGATCTTGCAGCGTAATTATGTCAAGTGTTTAGTCAAAATTTTTATGAGGAGAGAAAGTGGCCCGGATTACAGATAGAATAATGAAATTTCTGTCTATTTGCCTTTTTCAAAGACAAGTAATAGGAATATTTAGTAGTATGAGTATTATGCCATTTTATCTTTTTAATTCTGATTTCTTTCAAGAACTGAGCCACGCGTTATTCCCAAGGATTAGTGAGATGATTCTGATTAGAACTGCGTACATGTCTTGTAATTCGCATAATAAAAACAAACTCTGTCAAATTTAATTAACTTGCATTAAATTTTACATTGACTTGCAGGATTTTAACGAGCATCACTTTCATAATCACAAGCATATGAACAATGGGCAAAGGACTCTCCGAGCACGTGCTGCGGAGAAGTAGTTTTGCTTGGAGTTTTAAAACAAAATAGACAATAGTCATCTGTAGTTCTTTATGCGTCACAAAAAGGCTCTTTAAGAAAACTACGTGGCTATAAACTAGATGTACAAGAAAAGTGTGACGAATAGACAGAAATTTCATTATTCTATCTGTAACCCATTCATTGCTTATGTAGGGCAGTTAACAATAAATCGTAGTTAGTTACCCTACCAGCTGAAAGCCCAGATTTTTAAGGATCCCTCAGTAGTTCGGGTATGGAGGAAGCCCTTTCGAACGCAGATTTTTCCAACGAAAGGACCTCCTCCATACCCGAACTATTGAGGGTCCTTAAAAATCTGCGCTTTCAGCTGGTAGGGTAGGTAACTACGATTGTTAATAGGCAAACGAGAATATTAATTACAGATTAATCTTGGCGTGTTATCCTGTTCAGTCTTCTAAAACTTTGCGACTTCTTTGTGACGTAATTGATTTTACCTCTTTCTTATTTTTAATTTCGAGAAAAAAAAAATTCTTTGGAAGTAAAGCATTCCGAAAAGCCATTTAAAGTGTTACGCGGTGTTTTGTTTTATCAAGAAAATTACTTGGCTTTCAACTATGCACAGAAGCTATTAAGTTCTCGTGGATTCTGAGGCATTTGACATATTGCTTTGTAAAATTGAAATTTCAAACAGCGCATTACTTAAGTCTTTTCAAAAATTTGATATCCCGGCCAAAAATAAAATATTAACGCATAGAAAGTTTATCAGTTTTCCCAGTAAATTTTCCGTATTACGTTCGCTGACAGCTGGGTGGGAATAACACGCCATTCGTTCTGTTCCACTGCACACGGTCCGCGAATTTCTGATTTCAACCCAAATCCTTCATTACCACACCGCGTTGCCTACAATATTGCTTTTGACAGTTTGCCGAATACTTGGGAGTGTTTCAATTTCGACTTGACAACCTAAACATTCACTGTATCGGCTTTCCCGTTTCCAGAGTTGCGCCGCAGCATGGTTAGCCATGCGGCTACGAAACCCCCTCGATGGAGGCCGAAACCCTACAGAGCCGTGTTTTACATAAGTAGTCGAAGAGCATATACGGTTTCGCGTTCTCTGGCATGTTAACACGCTCGTGCATTTCCCCCCGTACTTGCGATTGCAAAGTTCTGTATATGGCCCCCGCTACTACCTTACGACAGACAGGTGCGCGCGTTTACGTACTCACCTTGGCAGCTCGGTGTTAATCAGTTAACCCAAGCGTGTCGGAACAGATTCCGCCGACTCGCTTTAATATCCGAGCGCAACATTTCGATTCCGGCATTTTGAGGTTATTTTTCGCGAAACAACTTTGCATCAAGACATATCGGAAAAGTTGTTCCGATTGGCCGATATAAATGGATTTGACCCCTTCCCCTCCCCCTACGTGTCAATTGAAGTCTCTACTAGCAGAAAGTTTAGTTACAAATTAAGGAAATTTTCTTTGGTGTACGAGGAGGTTCATGAATATGTACAAGGAAGTGTATTGGATTTTTCACTGAGATCAATTACGCATCCCGCTCCACTGTAGCAACTTTTATGCAAACGTTTCTTTCCAGACACCTCTCTAAATGTTTCTCTTCATCGGATAAGAAAGCTATAAGAGAAGTTTGGAATTGTATATCTTACTTTCTGCGCAGCAATACTTTGAAGAATTGATCTGTTTGACTTTTCATCCTCAGTATCTGAAATATTTGATGACCGAAGAATATATTCAAATCTGTATTAGAGGTAAACGAATTGGAAATAGGTACAGTGACGCCAAGTTAAGCTTACATTCATTTTGTTTTACATCCCATGAAAGTTTGTAAACGTATGTTACATTAGTACGGTCAGTGGACGAAGGACTTTTATCTATTTTTTAAAAATTAATTTGACATATTTTTAAACGACCTAGAACCGCTAATCTAGACACGAACCATAGTACTTTTTCAAGTCATGTTTCAGGCCACTAATACGGCGGACCCACACTGAGCGATGACCTCATCTCCCACCGCAAGACAGTCGCAAACATTGATGTCTATGACGGGATTTGAATCCACAGCCTGGAAAGGAGAGCGCATACACTAACCACACCTCCAACCAGGCCGATATATTCCATTTTTAATGCTGTTTGCCCACTTTCGCTAGCGAATATTCAGAAAATAATAAAAGATTTGTAGAGAAAAGAGGATGACTGTTTGCTCAAGTCAGGAGACGAACAGGTTCTCGAGCTGATTCTCACGCCTAAATTTCCCTCTTTGTAGTTCCGTAATACCACTCTGAGGCTTTCGGAATGCCTATAATTGATGCACCCATTTGTTGTCGTTTGTACTTCAAAAAGGAGAAGAAATAAAGTTTACAGTGGCGAACATGTCCCACAAATAAAAAGCAAAATAAATATTTAAAGATATCCCACGAGGAATATTATCAACAGGTCTGAAGGAGGAGATCGTACGTATCTCCACAAAAATGCATCACAAAAAAAAAAAAGAATGGAATTTGAGTAGACTGAGGACTGAAGAACAATCATTCAGCGTTGTACTGAGAACAGATTGATTTCCGTAGGATTATCATGAATGAGTTCCAACAGAATCCTTGAAGCGTGCACTTTCACTACTGTTTAGCCCATAATGGACGGATCAGCAAAATTGCCCATAGTTCTACCATTTGACAGTGATGTCCTTCAAAGACGTCTTGGTTCTCGGCTTGGTAGTACGAGAGAAATAAAGTTGTCTCTCGTAAAATTAAGTTAACCAATTTCATATGGAGATGGTAAGATTTCTACACCAATAGTCTTCAGGTATTTTCCCGCAAGCAGACTGATCAGAAAACACAAACGGCATCGAAATGTAGAACCGAAAGTTCTCACAGAAGTTACAACTTGTACGTCTCAGAGCCTTCACTGCTTTGGGCTATAAACCGATAACTGTTCATCCTTCAAACTTTCTGGGACCGAAGGTCTACGTTGCGACGAATCTTGTTGCTGTTTTCTTTCGATCTGGACACGAATAGGACCATCAAACCTTCCGATCTGATTGCATCGTCCCAATTGAAAAGTATTCTTCATTTTTCTCATCCATCAGATGAAGGATTGAGTTCCCTATTAACAAATCTTTTTCTACCATCTCTCTCTCTCTGGAGCTCGATAATTGTGACCTTCCCTTCATTGTAAAGTATTGGAATGGATTAAAATGAGGAGTTTTCGCGGTATGGACTTGTTTTTTCCTAAATAGTGCGATCGGGTCACGTTGTGCTGGAATGATATTTGGTACGGTTTCAGATTAATCGATTTAATGAGTGATCTCCTAGCGTTTCACCTGGAAGTACCCTCCCCACTTATCTTTTCTGGTAAATCCTCGTGCGAAAAGAAAACCGGAGGAAATGACGTGGTTGGCTCACATCTCTCATCTAATTTCAACATTTTGGGGATTAGATGGCGAGGCCCGAAATATCCGATACTTCGGTAGTGCTAGTTTACGTTTGTCTTTCATGAATTCAAATTTGGTTCTGAGAGAACCAAATCCAGTCGGTTGTAAATCTGTAACTAATTTTAGTAGCGTAGGTTGGGTGTGAACCGTGGCCCTGGCTCTTGAGAGAGAAGCTAAACAATACTCTGTAAATCCACTTGGGGACCGCTACCCTCTTTATTGGAGGGAGTGGTGGGTCGAATAATACCGTGTGATATTATACTATTATAATATAACTAATAATGGTGGCTTATTATATTGCATTTTGAAAAAATAAACATCGTTTGCCGCCTGCTGTGTTCAGATGGGTACGTTCTGACAAGGTGAAGGGTCAGATTTAAACCAGAATCGAAATGGCCAACCAATAATATTCTGGGATCACGCCTGAATTGGTCTATAGAGCCATTTCGATTTTAGTTTAAATCGGACCGTTTGTCACGTGCAAAGAGATTCGAAATAATAACATTGTTCTAATACGAATAATCTCGGCATATACACTTGTATAATTGTCTCGGATTATTTCCATACTTATTTGCAATTCACCCGCTCTAGAAAATTAGGGAATTATTTGGTCGACGATTCGAAGTTAATTTCATTTGTTTTAGATTCATTTGATGACGTCACTGAAACCGGATCGCGAAGTGTAACTTTCAGCGATTTTTTTTGTGCTGTTTTATTATTATGATAAGCAATACAGAGTGATTCTAAGCATACTTTCAAAACATTCAGCACTCATTTTGCAGAATATGAGGTCGTATTCAGAATACATAGCACAATAAGAAGAGAATGGTTAGAATAATTAAAATAATCATGCAGTCAGGTAAATAAACTTTAGTTTAAATAAATCAGCGAGGATACGCATCGTTATTCAAGACGTACACATAAAGTACCGAATTCAGGTGTGATAATCCAATTATTTATGATATTTTTTTTCTTGTATTCTGTCGATTAAGAAAATATATTCTCTACTTCTGAAATTGGGCACTTAAGAGTGAACGATCAAAGAAAATTCGATTTTGATGAGAAAGTGGTGCCATCTGTGATCACTTTGTAATACTAAAATATACTGACAAGAAATGTACAGCTGTTTCTTTCCGTCCATCAAGACACAGTCGAAAAGCATCTTTACGTTAATGTAAGGAACCGAAATGGTCAGTTTTTGAATTTTTAAAATATTAATATATTTCTTATTCTGAGATTATAAAAGCGAAAGGATAAAAAGATATTTCGTTAGTTTGTTGAGAATTTATATTCGAAAGTGTCACGTTATGATTTTATAAACAATGAAATACTAACGGATCGCGAAAGTTGCATCATCGAGTCCTTCCCCATTCCCCCCCAAAAAACTTTAACCAAATACAATAAATAATTTCAGTTAGCCTCCTTTTAACATCTTAAGAAACGTATTGAGAGGAAAGAATCCTTTGCCAGAGATTCCCCCACCCTACCAGAATTTAAGGAAAAAAAGGAGCTGCTCGAGTCAAGTAGTCCGCAGTTGAGAAGGCTTCTTATGGATAAGAAGAATCAAAAGAGAATGGCAGTAATCGCCAAACACTCGTGATATTATGCGCCATTAAATGCCGACAGCTCGTTTTATTCGGGGAAAACGTTTCGTTCTTAACAACGCACACGCGCACGGATTATCTGGAGCTTGCAGCATCCACAATGGAAGGAAAACGGAATAATGGGAGGCTTTCTTCACCTGCTTCGATATCATCCTCGGCTTCCCTTCTGCGCGGATTTCAACTAATCATGGCTTTGGCAGCGCTGGTGATAAATGAATAAAATAAACATCAAAACATACTTCGATATCTTTTATTTTATTTTTATGACGGAGTGTTCGAAGATGGATGGATACCCGACGCACGAGGAAACAAAAAAAAAAAAAAAAATCTATTTTTCAATGAAACTAACACTCGCGCAGTTCCCAGCCGGAGTAGATCGATGAAAAACGAAACAATTTCCCACATCACAAGTTGCTGCGCTGATTTATTTCGGATGTGTAACCCTATCCTTCGGTCGTCACTTAAGAGTCCCATCAAATCGCATAATTGTCATTTTCCTTGGCACGCGATATTTCTCAAGTAAATTGCACGAGGCAGGATTATCGATGTCACGCAAGGACCAATACCTAGAGGAGATTTATATCAGTTTTTTTTATTATTATTTCTGGTGTTCGAGTATGGCATTTGGGGACGCAAAAAAACGTAACGCTTTTAAGGGGAATTCAGTTTTAATAATTCCCCTTCTTACGCAGCGTATTTGGGATCAGTGAAAATAACAGCGGGATGCGATTGAGACTCATCCCTTCGTTGTCAGTGAGATGAACCATAAAATCCGTTAGTAAAAGTTTGACGTCAGTTTGTTTAGAAACCATCGAGAGGGGGGGGGAATCTCGTTCTTAAAATAGAACAGAATCAAAGAACACCCAACTGCTTTTTAATAAGTCCAGGAATATCTTCCTTGAGCCACTTCCTTCATCCTTTTTTGCACCCTTTCAAAATTCTGCAGTTTCAAGCTTCTGTGGAATTTTAAACTTGTTCTCGACTGATTGATTGTAAACTATCACAAATGATTTCAAGAAATTATCATCACGATATTAATTCGCGTGCAACTTTTTAACGAAAATGAATTATACCAAAAAACAAAACCGCAAAATTGTTAATATTTTACGCCACGAACTTTTTTGTGCTCCGTAAAATATCCCATACAGTACAGAAGATCCTAAATGATGAACTCAGGCAAAGAATGTAGTTTTTTTTTTTTTTTTTGCGCGATTGTTTATATTTTTAATTCGAATACCTGAATAAATATGCATATAAAACATGCTCCTCCCCCCGTATTTTTTTTTGTTTTGCATACTTATCCATACGACTATAAAAGTTATTATTACTTACGTTCTTGTAAGAAAAATTACCATCTTTGTGATTCGACATCCCCGTTTTCATTCAAATGTAACTGTTTATAATCATAAATATTGTGAATATTATAACGATATTATCGTTATAGAAATATAAAAGCGCGAGGAAAACTTGACACCTAAACAAACAGGTGATGCCAAGAATGATACTGTTAAGTCTTAACCTAAAATGTAAAATTACATCAGCGTGTTAAAGAGATGCCGCTCCCCAGCTTGCGGTAGGGATATAGATCCAGGACACTTGAGGTCATTGGGCATTGAATTAACCTGAAAGAGTTAACTCAGTTTAAAGTGGAATATAAAAATCAGGGCTTCGCTAAGTCTCAACAATTATTAGCCGAAATAGACAGCACGGAGTATGAAGAGGATCCATCATCGAATAGCATCATTTTGGTTGGACTTTCTAATAAGCATGCGAGATATTAATATACTGTTATTTGCGCAACCGATTTTTCGCGGTTAATTAAAAAATTAAAAAGGCATTCCCCTTCCTGCTTTAGTAGCTTTAATTTTGTGCCTGTGCATGATTCGTCCTATCGCAGGTGTGTCCAATAGCTGTTTACCGGAGTTGTCCTTTCCCTTAAATTTTACTTTTATAGCAATCTGACCCGGGAAGGGGAGGTTGCTAATCCATTTCATATTGAAAACCTTGGATAGGAGAAGGTCTAAATAATGCCCACTCAGAGACCAAACAGGGTGCTGTGTTTAGCCACCTCAGGCTTCCAATAAATAAAGTGGTAATCTGGCGCCGTGAAAATCTGCGTAAAGGAGTTGACAATATTAAAGTCTTATTCTAATCCCAATTTGTTGGTTGTTAAGCAAAAACATTTAAGCCAATCCCGACAAATCGAGTGGTAAATGCCAATTCTTAACAAGCCATGCGCCTTATTTTTACTGAACTCTGTTTTTATTGAACCCAAAGTCATAAAATTATGCACTTTACTATTATTAGTTGGAAAAGTCCGTGTTGTTTCCTTCTGGGGGTGGGGTAGCAATATTACTTTACTAGGAAATTATTATAAGCGAGGTGGTTCCTGTCTTATACAATAATATTCTTTTTCAGTAGATAAAAATGAATAGCCGAGAACTATCAAACAACTCAAGGGGATGGTTTGCTTGTTTTGAGGGACTAAAATAACGAATTTGTCGTATTAAAAAATCCTCGGCATCCATCAGACGGACTTAACTTACCTTTGAATAATCCTGGTGAAAGTCCTTCGCCTCGTAAACGGGATTCAAACCATGCTTCTCCGTTAAGAGGTCTTCGTCGAAACCAACCGAATTATGCAATATCATTTGTAATTTTTATGCTGTTTTCAAATTATTATTCATACACCAGAATAAGAATGTTTTGATCTTACGTAGTTTTAATAGGCGTATTGAGTGTGGAAATTCCTGTTGCAGCAAGTATTCCATTTAATTATCTAAACCAGATTTGTTTAAGCAATATTTGTCGATTGGTTGGTTTCGGTAAGGACTTGAAAATTTGTGGCGGTACCTCACGCGTGAGCCTCAATGAAAGAGCGTTTCTCCCTTAAGTTCAGGTGAAGATTTAGCATAAATCTCGGTTAAATTCATGGAACTGGTTTTCACACTTCCTTGGATTTTCGAAGTGATGATCAACCAGTTGTTACTCAAATGCAGCGACCCCTGATACTTCAGTCAAACTTCCGGTAAATGCGTTTTATTTGCAAAAGTCTAACGAAAATACCATAAATAATGTTTTAATTATAGGGCCAACTGTAATGAGCATTTGCTTGTCCAAATTTGTATAATCAGACAAACATACGCTCTTTTGTGTATATTAATATGTTTACGAAATGAAAAGAATGTTATAAGTGTTGAGTAGCTTGTCTATGTAAGGTATAGTGGTTTTGTACAGTGGTGCCATCTATTATATAATATGAGAATCAAACTTCCAATATTTACAATACAAGACTACCAAGAATCTTTTCGTATACTAACGATTAAAATAATCTGAAACCAGTGGATCACACCTGGGCTATTGTATTCAGAGTGCAAAATGTATCGCTACAAAGCTTAATTATATTGACATAGGGTACCAGCATTTTGTTTGTAACAAATTTAAAGAGTGTTTAATATTTTAAAATTCCGATAAACTGGTTAGTTTGCTATAAAGAACGGTACTTTTCTAAGAAATAATATTTCCCTCGCAAATATATTTCCAGTCATAAAGAAAGAATTTACTGAATGCAGACGGAAGCCCTTCTGTCATAAGCACATCAAACCATACGTGCTTACTCTGCTAAGATCTAGGAACCTGGTGTATAGGTCACAATGCTGCTGCATTGAATGAAGAGCTAGATATGGATGAGATGTGGATGTTCAGGAACTGTTATAGAACCCGCTTGGGAATTCGGTAAAAGGGACGAGCGGGTTATCAGCACTTATGCTCAAGGAATGTTAAGCCAAACTGGCCCGGGGTTCTTAATATACTTGGTTTAATTTGAGTGTGAGGCTCATGAAAGATCCAAAACAGAGAGAATCCAATTGCATGAAGGTGCTGTAAAGATTAATGTAAGGAATTATCAACCTGCCAGTATTTCTGTAGATTTAAGAGTTGATAGGAGTTGCTAAGAACTCGCAATAAAAAAATGGGAGCTTTGAAAAGCAAGCAATCCTAGGCCAATCTATGGAAAATATCGAAACGAATGCTGTTAAAAACTTACAAGAAGCCAGAAACTTGGTTACGTTGTTACAATATTTTTGTTATTTGGTCAGGATCAATGGATGACTTAATTCATTTCAAAGACTATCTTAGCAGCTTGCAATCTCAATATAAAATTCACTCTTGAACTAGAAGATCATAAAAAAAAAAAAACCTTCCTTGATATCCTTGTCGAAATAAACGAAGAAAAAAAAAGATTGTCCTCTTCAATATACAGAAAACCTACCGCCACTGGAAGATTTTCACATGCCGCTTCACACTATCATCCATTCCAAATTATAAGCATGATTAAACATTACATGATATCGTAGCATACAAGATGTCCATGCCAGTACATCAATTAACAGGAATTAAGAACTACACTAACTAAAGGCAATGATTATGAACCCAACACGATCAACACAATTCTTAATACACCTCCGACAACTTCTGTACTGAAACAAGATTTTAAGAAGGCAGTCACGCCACCTTGCATCAAGAATGTTACAAAGTGTCAAAGTTGCTCCGTGAGTACAACATTAAAGTGACTTTTTTACCATTGCATAAAATCTTCAGATTTTTACGTCCACCCAAACCTCCACGTCATCCCATGAAAAAAAACAGGCGTTTATGAGATTCATTGCACTTGTGTTTGCTATGCAGGCCAAACGGGAAGGTCGGATGAGATTCGCACGTCTGAACACGTAAGAGACGTGAAAGAAGAAATCATAAATCAGGTTTGGCATCCCATACAACCACCACATGCCATCAAATAGTTTGGAGGAAAGCGAAAATGCCTTGTATCGATCACAAATGGTTTACAAGAAAGTTCAACGAAGCCTCTGAATCGCTGCGGATCCCTCACACAATGTAACAAAAACCAACGCATAATCCTATACCAAGTTTGCTTTCATTAAAAAACTGCTGCGGGCCTACGACACGTCACCAGCGATGCTACAGAATATGGCAGCAGTAATTGTTACGCGTTAAAAAGAGTGGGCGATGAGGGAATTCCACGTTCGGTTTGTAAGCCTGTGGTATAATTGGAACCTATTTTTGTTATCTGAATTCTGTTTAGCCGGTTATTCCTGAACCAGGAGTGTATTTGTCCGCGAATTATTCAAATTGGGTGTTATTTCTCCATTAATATTTGGTGGTCGAGAATATCGAATGTTTTTTAGACCTACCATTAGGAGTATGGTGGATTTGTTTTTAAACAAATCTTTGTGTAATATCACCGAATAGCGCGATTGTGCGTTTTGATTTTTTGGAATCCGTATTGCTTTTGCGAGATTATATTGTATTTTTGTAAGTAGTTTTGCAATCGGGTGATTATTTTTTTAGCGTTTGGAGATTGTAGGTAAATTGGGAAGTAGTTTTCTATGTCATTTTTATCCTGTTTATAGAGAGGTGCGATTACTGCTGTTTTTACTTTGCTAGGGATAATAATACCCTTATCGGAGTATTGTATTGATCAGTTTCCGAAGTACCGGATATAGTTAGCTAAAATGTGTTAAAATCTGTGATCCCGATGTTGTCTATCCTTCGGCTAGATTTAGCATTTATTTGGGAGAGAGCATCTTTCGTTTCGGTTTGGAGACGGATTGAAGGAATATACTGTACTTTGCTACTGACTGTGGTTGGTTGGTTTGGTATTGGGTATGATCAGGGTAATGTCTGTCTCGAGTGTGTAATGTTAACGAAGTTTTGATTGAAGGATTCTGTTCAGTGTCTTGGCCGAAATTGTTGGCGATGAAGCCTTGCGGGGATGTTTTGTGTTTGACTAATTCTGTTTGAACGTTGGCTACTTAGCTAGGGGCGGGGAGGTATTACCAAGTTGTACAGGAAGGCGGGTTAGATCAGAAGCTGATGTAATTACCTCGACTCCAGTTCTCTCTTCGCATAAATATCAGAGAGTCTTTGCTCCCCATGAATTCGTAGTTTTTTTTCCGTTAACGTCTTCCTGGGGTAATAATAGTCTGACTACTTGCAGATAGGAATGAGAAAGTTGGGATCAGTGATTCATCATGTAGCAAAGCGAAGTCATTTGAAGATAAATCCCGTATGCTGGTTTTTACCCGTTATATGTTGAAAGTTTATTTTCCACTTGGTTAGAGTATAATAAATTTAGTTTAATCCTTTATCCAAGTGTGAGCAAACAAAGTTTGCGCCTGAAAGTATCTTCAGGACTGGGTTAAGGTGGTACACACCAGGGCAACTCGTTGCAAAGGTGGAGCAAGCTACCAACACTCCTATCCTAGTATCTCCTATAATGCAAAACACATCTCCTTGCGGATATGTCTATTGTTATGCATTAAGGGAAGGGCCACTACCCAGACCGGTTTCGACCTTTATTGAGGTCTCTTCAGTGGGAGCCAGGCCCAAGTCGAGATATCAGGCAGAAGCATTTGCAGGTCATCTCCACCTATAGGAATTGCCAATTGGTGTGCCACCCTTTTTTAATAAATTACTCTGGATTTAGAGAAAGATGTTGAAAGTTTATTTTCCACTTGGTTAGAGTATAATAAATTTAGTTTAATCCTTTATCCAAGTGTGAGCAAACAAAGTTTGCGCCTGAAAGTATCTTCAGGACTGGGTTAAGGTGGTACACACCAGGGCAACTCGTTGCAAAGGTGGAGCAAGCTACCAACACTCCTATCCTAGTATCTCCTATAATGCAAAACACATCTCCTTGGCACACCAATTGGCAATTCCTATAGGTGGAGATGACCTGCAAATGCTTCTGCCTGATATCTCGACTTGGGCCTGGCTCCCACTGAAGAGACCTCAATAAAGGTCGAAACCGGTCTGGGTAGTGGCCCTTCCCTTAATGCATAACAATAGACATATCCGCAAGGAGATGTGTTTTGCATTATAGGAGATACTAGGATAGGAGTGTTGGTAGCTTGCTCCACCTTTGCAACGAGTTGCCCTGGTGTGTACCACCTTAACCCAGTCCTGAAGATACTTTCAGGCGCAAACTTTGTTTGCTCACACTTGGATAAAGGATTAAACTAAATTTATTATACTCTAACCAAGTGGAAAATAAACTTTCAACATCTTTCTCTAAATCCAGAGTAATTTATTAAAAAAGGGTGGCACACCAATTGGCAATTCCTATAGGTGGAGATGACCTGCAAATGCTTCTGCCTGATATCTCGACTTGGGCCTGGCTCCCACTGAAGAGACCTCAATAAAGGTCGAAACCGGTCTGGGTAGTGGCCCTTCCCTTAATGCATAACAATAGACATATCCGCAAGGAGATGTGTTTTGCATTATAGGAGATACTAGGATAGGAGTGTTGGTAGCTTGCTCCACCTTTGCAACGAGTTGCCCTGGTGTGTACCACCTTAACCCAGTCCTGAAGATACTTTCAGGCGCAAACTTTGTTTGCTCACACTTGGATAAAGGATTAAACTAAATTTATTTACCCGTTATAGTTTATATTTTTTTTTACTGAAAGAAGTTCTTACGTGGATGTTGGATATTAAATACTTGAGAGCGAAACTTTAGTAGACCACTTAGACTATTCATACAGTGCAACTAACTATGTTAGCCATCATACGACTACCTTTTCCTGTGTTATTTTCTCTTCTTGCAGGATACCAATTCATAATGAGGTAAATTACATCGACCACAGAAGACAGCAAATTAGTTAAAGGGATTCTAAGTGGTCTGTCAACAGAGAAAAAAGGTATCAGAAGCAGAAAAATAAGTGAACATTCATTACGTGGATGTGGATGAATGTTTTGGGCAAGGGGTAATTTCTAGTGTGCTGAGTGCAACTATCATGTCACTTCTAAAAGGCCTTAAATAGCTTGAAAAAGCACTGATAGTTTTTGGATTAAGATCCCCAAGATTATTAACGCTTAGCCTCTCCCCAATTCATGGTTTAGAGGTTGCAAAGAGATATCTGATTTGTTAGTGTCGTATTTGCGTTTGCATCATCCGAGCTTATTATTCGACACGATCGATGTTTGAGATCATTATTAATGACAGCGTTAATTGAAACATGTTTTGACACACTCACACGGCCACGGAGGTCACGCAGGGCAACATTTGAGAGAACAGGAGCTGCCGATAGAATAACGACCCTCACCAGAACGCGAATGGCAACCCTTCGATGACGTGGCAATAAAGCCGCTTAGATGCTGGCGTGTCTCCAACTCTGCGCAAACGACGAGGCACCGAATACAACGTCAATAGCGAAACTGAATGTCAATCTGATCGATGCACCTTTAAATAGCGAATTCCCAAAGAACGCTTTGATACATACTGCGTGTATTGGTTTGATATTTTGAGCATCAGTGTGTGTTACATGATTGACAATTTTTGAGCCTTAATGCTTTCACACACTAAAGGATAAAAACTACTGTATAAACAGTAATAAGGCTGACCAAAGAATAAGGAACTATAAACGTGTATGGAGTTAAAATGTCTTCCTATATCAAAGTTACATTCGCTTTACTACAATGCATTTTACTAAAACGTTTGATTTTGAATTTGAATTATCACTCAATAAATTATTATTATTAAGAGAGACCTCCAGGCAGTCAGGGACTCATCGAGGGAGGCCACATACTACGCACACCAGCTATCATAGTTATTCTTGAATTCATTCACACTGCTTGCACTCACAACATCCAATGGCAATCCATTCCAATCACGCACCACCCTCTGACAGAATAATCTAGCCCTCACACCCTTCTTGACAGCCTTAGTTCTCAGCTTCCAAGGATGTCCTTTCTCCACCCTCCATAAATTGAAAAATTCCATCAATTGAAATCCTGTATGACCGTTTCAGCAGTTTGTAAGTCTCAATCATATCACCTCTCTTTCTCCTGTTTGCTAGTGTCTGTGGTCTACAAATTCTCAATCTGTCTTCATAATCAGTATTCCACAATCCTGATATCATTTTTAACACTCTCCTTTGTACTCTCTCCAATATATCAGAATCATAACGGAGACCAGACTTACGCGCAGTAGTCCAAGTGAAGTCTTATCAAGGTCTTGTAAAGAGGCAAAGTAACATCCCTATCTTTACATGTGAATGTTCGTTTGAGCATTGCAATTATCTTTTGAGTTATATTTGCAAGCTTTGCCACATGGCCCCTGAACTTCAACGTCCCATCTATTAACACTTCAAGATCCCTAACCTCATCACTTTCTTCTAGCCTAATCCCACCAATATAATACGACATTATCTAATATCCAATAATGCCGAAGTGAATGACTTTATATTTACTGACATTGAACTGACACCCATTTTCCCATACCCACAATTCCAGCTTATTCAAATCATTCTGCAAGACTGCATATCAGCAGCATTCATGATTACCCTGCCTATCTTTGCATCATCAGCAAATAATTGTATGTCGCTTGTCAAATCTTTTCCAATATCATTAATGTACATATTGAATAACAGTGGACCAGGCACTGATCCTTGTTACCTTAAACCTTGCAGACTCGGATTCCTCGTATACCACTTTTTGATATCTGATAATCAGCCATCCTCTTATCCATGCTAATGTTGTATAACCCAAACCCATTTTCTCCAATTTATGCAACCGTCTCTCATGTTTTATTCTGACAAAAGCCTTAGCAAAATCCAAAAGTATCATGGTGTGTCCATTCCCCTTGTCCATTTCAATGGTAACATTGTCATAGAAAGTGAGCAAGTCGCTAAAACATGACCTTCTCTTAGTAAACCCATGTTGTGCATTGCAAAATAGAGATTCGCTGTCAACCCATTTCTGAATGCGGGCCCTAACCAATTTTTCCAAAATCTTCACCACCACTCCTGAGATACTAATTTGTTGATATTTTGATACATTCTTTGCACCACCCTTATGCTATGGAATTACCATACATTAATTCAATTCCTGCGGAATCTTTCCTGTTCTGAGACCCGTATTAAATAGCCTGGAGGAATGATCAATTCAGCTGATCACTCTTTTAGCACACGTGCTGATATTCCATCAGTCCCTATTGCTGAATTTTTATTCAGTTTGTGCAACAGCTCTAAAACCTCGGCCTCACACACCTGCGTTTCTTCATCTATTGAAGATGTAACAATGAGCTCAATGTTGCGTTCACCAGGTTCATAGCTTTTAACGAAATGGGCACTCATTAACTGAACAACCTCTTCTGCATCTGGAACCCTGACTCCATCTGGATTTAGAAGAGATATTCTTTCATATTCATTCTTTCTTTTACTTGCAGCATATCGATAGAACTGTTGCGGATTGTCTTTAGCACGCAGAGCCACTTTCTTTTCATAATCAGACTTTGCTTTCCGTACAACAGTTGTGATTATTCTAGCCTGCTGCTTATAACGTTCATAACGGACGTCATCCTTACGCAAACGGTATTCCTTCCACATCGTCCTTTTCTTACGAATCTCTTGCTTAATAAGATTACACATCCATTTCCTACTCTATTTATTCTTCAAAATCTCGGGACACATTCTGATCGCATCATTTAAGTATTTTTAAATGCTTCCCATGCACTGTCGAAATTCTTTCCATTCAGCAACCGATCCCATTCCATTGAACTCAGTATATTTCTCAGTTGGTCAGAACTTCTTGCTTTTTAGTTCAGCATGTAACCTTTTCTGAATGGAACATTCATAAACTTAGTCACTTCCCAAGTGAGTACCGCATGATCACTGTCACCAACTGGAGGCAGAATAGTTACGTCTTTAACTGAAATGCCTTCTGACACTATAATCAAATCTAGCACTCTTTGACCTCGAGTTCCTTCTGTCACATGCGGCTTGAGGAAGTTGTCCCGCAACAGCTCAATAAACACATTTTCATTCTTCTCGTAAGATTCTACTGCTACCCAATCAATATTTGGATAATTAAGTTCTCCCATTATGATTACTCTTTTCGCTGTCATCTTTTCTATTTGGTGATGCATTACTTCATCACCAGCAACCGATCCACCGGGTCTGTAAACACCCCACTATGTAATTTGTCTTGTTAGACACCACCACACACCAGATGGCTTCAAACTCACTGCCATATGAAATATTGTTAGTAGTGTTACTACATTAATAGGTCTCAACTCTAACTGGATTTAAGTCATCCGATATCATTAGCATCACGTCCCCTCCTCTCTATCCTTCCTAAAAATACTGCACCCGTGACACTCGATGCCAGTTAGTAGGTCTTATTCTGATAGCCAGGTCTCACTAGTACCTACAATCTGAGGTCGCAACATAATGACTAAGGCAACAAACTCTATCCCTTTGTTTCTGATACTCCTAGCATTGGTGTACAGACATATTAATCTACCTTCATGTTCTTTAGTACACCCTTGTTTGCGGTCTGCCTGACCCAATTGGACAACTTGCAGATCTCTATTCTTCTCTAATGCTTTACACATGTCGACATCTTTGCACACATTTGATGGGTCCGAACCGGACGAACACAAACCCGAAATCGTTCTCACCTCGTCAGCATTCCCATTACAAATCCCATTCCCATCATTAACACAGTTATATACCATTTTAGCTCTTACACTCAAATTCACATCATTCCTCCCTTTATAATTTAGTTTGCCTGACTCTCTGTGTTAGGTCTCATACCAGTTATTAGTTTTTCCAGACTCCTGATACCAAGCGCATTCAGGTGTAGGCCATCACTCTTATACAATTCCAATCTTCCCTCAAACTCACTCCACACATCCAAAAACTCGCGTCCATTTCTTCTACATTGCCTACGCATTGAATCGTTTACCATCATAGTCCATCTCTTTGATTCATTTTTGTCATAGCGAGGTAAAATACTAACGATCTTCACTGTCGCCTCTTCCAGCAACCCTTTCATGTCCTCTCTCATACTGAACTTATCACCAGTTAAATCGCTCGTACCTACTACAACTACCATTTCATTTACTTTTCTGTGTTTGAATTGCTTGCGTTATATTTTTAATTTTCGCTCCATCCAGGAAAACTTCATGTTATAACTCTCTCATCTATAGCATGTTTTATTATAGAGTCACCATACCAAATAATTTCTTTCTTTTTACTAACAACGTCACTTACCTGATTTTCGTTATTTCCTATCTTACCTGTCTCCTGACTTTGTTGTTTCTTATTTTCCTGTTCATTTTTCTTTTTCTCCCTGTGCTCATTTAAACGTCTCGCAACTTTTTTTTTAATTCTCGCGTTGTCTCTCTGATGCTTCTCTGATTTTCTCTGAAGCTTCAAAATATTAACAAAAATTAATATGGAAAATGAATCGATTTGCATTTTATTGAGATACTTTCAAAAATATTGCAAATATTTCATAAGAAACAAAAAAAAATACTTTATATTATCTAAATACTTGCCTGTGCTGCCATCTACCGATCGATCATTGAACTAAAATGGAAATCAAAGTAGCTAGTAATTCGGCAACTGTCTAATAGATGGCGACACATTGTCCGCAGTAAATATATCTTTTCAACAATACAAAAAATATAAATAAAAACAATTCATAATATAAACATATTAATAAATATAATATTAAACATATTATTTAATATATAAATAATTAAAAAGAAATATATATAAATACACTAAGAACGATACGAAACACTGGGTATTAAAAGAACATAATAGTATTTATTATTAGTATTTTATAATTTAATTTAATTTTGGATTATGATAATTTTGGGCGTCGCAGTATTTTGTGTTAAAATCACACTAACAGACTAATTTTTGCGCTGTAGTTACTGACTTAAGTAAAGGCAAGAAATGAATTCTGCCGGCAAAGGTTGGTCGATTGGTAGAGCCTCTGCTACTAATGGCTCAGTTAAGTAAGTTGGAGTGTGGTTAGTTGTTGGAAGGGGACCAATCGTTCGATGCTGTTGGCACACTCTCCCTCGATGAGTCTTTGGACTCCCTGGAGGTGTCAAATAATAATAATAATAATAATAACTTCCGTTTTAATGTCTGTAGCTCAACATACATACTGTAGAGTGGGCGTGAAAGAAGATACATTCTCTGCTCATTTGCATTAAGCATTGAAATCACATCACTACTGTAAGGATGTCATCATTTCGACATCAGTCATTAAATTCGCTGCGCTTTCAACTTCTTTCAGTTTCTCAGATATTCCAATTAGGAGTTGAGCGAGCTTGGGCAATGCTGTTTGCCTATTTTAATGGGGTTCTTTCGTTTCGGTTGATAAATGTGAAACTGCTCCCAAGAGGAAAGAAAAGAACAGAGGGATTTAACTGTTTTGTTTTTTTCCTGGTCGTGTATTTCATTTCTTTACGTCATTTTTCATTATTTATAGTTTAAACAATCTTTTAAGAATTCTTTATTTGCTAATATTAACACTAACATACTTAATTCTTTGTTATAAATCATTCAGGGAACGTCTCAAGATACCTATTAATCAGCGTATGAAACAAATTAGAACTAAAAACAACAACTAACATCTTTAAGCATAAAGATATTTCTTTGATTGTTTACGCTGGAGAGAGAGAGAGAGAGAGAGAGAGAGAGATGTGCTTTTATTCTTTTCATTGAAGATGCACAGCTCTGTGTTAGAATGTATGTTCATTATTAAGTTTTATTTTTTACCTTGTAATTTATTCTGTTGAATTTATTGCGCTGTTCGGTATCTGAATGTTTGACATATTTCTTTATCTTTTGGCAAACAGAATAATTTCCTTTTTTTTTTTCTTTTTCTTCTTGGCCACCGCAAATATTGATTGAATTTGACGATTCGCAGGTGTGGATCGTTTGTAGTCTACACCATCGCAACAACTTGATTTTCTCGGTTACATCAGTTGGGAACCCATTTCTTTTGTTTCCCGGTACCCTCCCCTCCCGGGTTTGATTTTTTTTCTGATGAAAAGAAAACGAAAATGACACCAAAAGAATTCTTTTAGTTCTCAGCTCAGCATCATGCGAATAGTTAAGGAGCCAAAAGAATACTAATAATAGAGAACATTTTGCATGAAAGCGAAAGCAAGTGCAGTAAATATTATTGTATTAAAATTAATAAATATATTTAATCTATTTAATGTAATCAACTCTTCCGATCAGTCTGAGATACAAACCACAAAATTAATTTATCTGCTATGCATTGCAACCTTACACTACGTGGGTTCGATCCCATCTAGGAAGCGAAGAAAAGGACCTTTATTAGGGCGTTTCGACTGAAGGTGAGTTAGCGGGTTGCATACGGAGTTCGTAGGGATTTTCCTCTGGGAAACTCGGTTTAGTCATCCCGTAAAACAGATAAATCGGCCAGAGAACACGTCGATTTTACAGTCATAATCTACTGCTCCTAACCTTAACTGTTTTGGCTGTAAATTCAAAACAAAACAACTTTCGATCTACGTATGCAGCCGAGCATGTTGATTATATTTTAATTTAGTACGAACTCGCCGAGTGGAAAGCATTTCTACTCTTCAGTGTACAAGCCGCAGTTCGTTGGAATACCGACTCTGTAAGGATGTTTGAAAATGTCTTTATGAGCGCCGGGGAGAGGGGGGGGAATTGTTCCATATTTAGTCTCCAGAGCAAGGTTTCTAGCTGTCTTTAATCCGCTATTCACTCAACCATGTTTTGATTGGGATTAACCACCGGCTTAAGATTTTAAGATGTAAATTATGAGAACTATGTTCCTCAGCCTTTGCATTTTGCATAATATTACTGAGCGCATACACTTTAGATTGTCTAGAACAGGGGTGGCCAACTACGCGTCCTTTTGGAGCGAAAATAATTGCATCGGGCTTGGAAGAACTGCTTTGAATAAGTAATTAAAATTAGTGTGTTTCGACTTTAAATTATTCTGATTGTTCGAAGCAAACTTCATTTAATGTGTTTCGAATTAAACTTTTTTATTGCAGTCATTTTTATTAACCCTTTTTCTCTTCTCTCTTTTTTTTTTATTTCGTTCTTCTTTTTACTTGTCTCCTCTTTCCTTTTTGTTTATTTTTTCCTGGTAGATCGTGAAGAGCCGCTTGACACGTAGACGCGACCCACGCTGTGGCCACCCCTGGTCTAGAACCAGTGTGTACGACAGTGTTGTTGAGTGGTTGCTAACTGATGACGAATTGCAGCGCGGAATCGGATGCAGCATGTTTTTCTGAGGAGTGCAACTCGGACGATGGTTCAGTAATATTACTGACAAAGCCGGAACACAATCGCGCGATCCTGTTTGCGTAACCTTCGCTGGAATGCAACTTCAGAAGAGAGAAAAAAATCCCCCGCACGATTAGACAAGTTGGAAGTCTCTCACGTGTTTCGAAGATCGAGGCAGTCTTCAGAGAACTTTTCGCTCTGTGATTCCGCTTGAATGCCCACCACGTTCTAATTTCTAGCTGCGGGGTTATGTGCAGTGACGACATTTCGAAACCAAAACATGTCTGACGGCAGCGGTGACGAAAGGCAGCAACCTTCCGGATGAAGTGCCGTTATATGCTGATGAAACGCCATTTGTGTGTGGTCAGTGGAGCGCGTGTGATGTTTTCCCTCGTGTGGTATTTGTTCTTCCGAGAAATAAAGCCGTCACAGTGCAAATGCCGGTGGTTAATTTCGACGAGATAAATGGCTACAGACGCGGAATTGACCACAAGACGCATCACATTCAACGGCACTGCTGGAAACGTCTTCCTTCCTGTGTGGTTCTGAAAATCTTCTGTTGGCGAGTTTACAGTTCAAGTTCTCAAAGGAAATGCTGTTTTCAATAACCGCAATAAACTGTTTCATGTTTAGTCTTACGTAAGTGCGGATGACTTTTAGGCTGACATTCTATTGAAGTTAACCTTCGTGGAATGCTACATTTTTTTTCTTTCTATGGGACGTTAACTAAAAATGCTGTCACTATACGAAGAGCGGAAAATAAGATTAGTATGTTCTCATCACTGTACGGATTTAATTCTGTTTTCCTTATTTAATCAAATAGGGAAAAAAAACAATTCAAAAGATAATTTCAGCCATTTGGTGATATCATCAAGCACTTCGAACTCGGCCTGTTTTTATTCATTCCGCTGAAATGCGTGTTTGTGAAGCACGGTTTTCAATGCACCTCCATTCAGGTAAATATACGACTTCTTTAATATCGTTGAGTAGTACCAATTCATTATAAGCATTCAGCGTGGGGTGCAACACCCTCCTGATTTTGAGAAGTCTTCTAAGATAGCGGAAGAAAGACAGCATTACTTTGCCTTTTTATACATAAGTGGAATCTGATTCCCTATCAGTTTCTTTTTAAATTTCAGTTCTTTCAAAAAAACTCAGTTTACAGATTTAAGTGCGTTGTCACTTTTGTTTCTCCAATTTCAAAGACTATCTTCTTCTTCAGCTTGTCCCACTTAAGTAGGGTCGCTGACTTTGGTGAGTCTCGTCCACATCCTCCGCTTGGGATGTGGACGAGACTCACATCACCAAGTTCTTCATCTTCAAGTCCTCTTCTACCAGCTCCCTCCATCTCTTCTTTGGCCGCCCGCGCTTCCTCCTCCTCTGCACATCCATCTGCATGACCTTTCTTCCCACATGTTCGTCCTCCCTC
This sequence comes from Typopeltis vanoorti, assembly GCF_054136105.1. NCBI lineage: Eukaryota > Metazoa > Arthropoda > Arachnida > Uropygi > Thelyphonidae > Typopeltis > Typopeltis vanoorti. Next base: position 11,306,926 of record NC_143559.1, on the reverse strand, counting down.
CTCATCACATGACCGAACCATCTCAACCTTGCCTCCTGTATCTTCGCTCCTAAGTTCGTAACTTTCACTGTTCCCCTGGCATGGTCATCTCTCAGACGATCCTTTCTGGTCAAACCCACATCCACCCAAGCCTTCTCATCACCGCTACCTCCATCCTGCTGATGTTATTTTTCCTCAGGGCCACAGTTTCCATAGCATGAAGACTTACTATCACGAGTTGCTAAAATATTAATCTGGAGGGGGATTGAATCGCTACCAACGATCTGGCTGTGTTGTCGAATTCCACCATGCGCATAGATATTTTGTGAATGTCTTAAGGTGGCATTTGAATTTTATCAATCGGGTTAAGATCGCCACCCTCTTATTAGAGAAGTGAACTGGCTTGACAAACCTTCATGTTTGTCTCTGGAGAAACAAACCGGATAATTTAACCTTAGACTACCCCTGCAGTATTCGATTTGTTACTGGTTGCAAGCTTTTGTAAGTTTCCGAAATATTTCTGTTTTCGTTTACTTTATTTATCACTACTTAATTGCTAAAAGGTAAATTGTTTCATGTTTAATGCTGTTTCGGTTATTGTACGATGAATGAGCAAGTGTTGATATTATCGATGGAGATTAATGATCGTAGTTTCTTGATAAACAGTTAAGGAAGAAATCCCGTTTCCTTTTCTCAAAGACTTTGTCCACGGCGTGTCTTTTATCTTACTCACTGAACTTCGTTTATGTGTGAAAAGGGTAACAGTATCCCCCCCATATTTCCTTTCGTTTGATGGGTACAATTGGAGGTTGTTAATTTCCTTGAAATATGCACTCGCCCAAAGACAAAGGACTTGATGGAAATCTTATTCTGCTCAAGGCACAACAACAACAACAGCGCAGGAATAATAAATAACACGTCGAAGTGCGCCAGATGAATTTTATGCATCTTTGTTAAAGCTTCCAAATTTAATTATAATAATTAAGTGACAGCGGGGAGGGGAGAACGCAGGAATGGACGACCGCGAGATATTATGTTGGCAATATGTAGCTGCCCATCGCTAATTAATCTGGACTAATTAATGCGCTTCAAGATCGATTGCTATGCATCGGATTCAACGGTTCCTTATGTGTTAAGATAATCGATTAGTCGTGTATACAGAACGTAATTAATAATGCCCGTAGGTTGAAGGAACACGTTAATTATTGACACTATTACTATTCATTTGACCTGCTTCGTAACTATACCTGCACGTGGCTATCCGAACTTGATAGATTGCTTTACCTGACGTCGAGTAAACCTCGCACACTTTTCCTTTACTTATATTTCCGTAATATTTTGCAGTTAAATTAAATTTTGGTTGGTGCTTAAGAGTTGAACGAAAATAAAGTTTAATTTTATACCGCATGGATGGTCTAGCGATTGCGGTGTATTCAAATTCTGACAGCCTCTCGTGTGAGGTTCTTATTTATGTCGTTTTCGTTTTGCTAGCTTCTCTTTACGCTATTCTTATTAAGTTAAAATCGGATTGGACATCTTCACAGATTCTGTAATTAGCACTACAAGAAAGTACGGGATAATACAATATGAACTATTCACCACTACCATTAAAAGCATCTGCAAAATCTTAAAGCGTGAGATAAGATGTTGTAATAAAAATATTACTATGTTCCTTAATAGCGAGGTTAATGGCAGATTAGATTTCCTAGTGGACTGATGTGGACAGAATCGTTCTGTCGGTTCAGTAATTGAAGCATCCCCTGCATTGCAGTGATTTCGTGCTAACGCTCTACTTACGAACAATAGAAGTATGTCGTTGTATTTGGGCCCGGTCTACTACATCACGCTTATAAAATCACAAAAATAAATGTAAAAAGAAAAACTTTTTAAGTAAACAGCATTTCCCCTTCCCTTTCATCTCAGAATTCATTTGCTTTGAACACGAGATTTCAGGTACATTCCTGTGTATCACCAAATCTTACCCGTGACATCCATCCTGTGTACAAATTTAATACATCCGCCCTTAGGATTTGTAGTATTCGAAAAAATTCCGAAGTTCAACTCCTAATCCATCCTTGGAACTCAACCCATCCTTGGATGAAAAATGAAGACAGAATTATTGGGTGAGTGTGTTGATGAATCAGACCAGTTTAAATGATAGAAATTTCTTCTTCTGAAGGATTCTAAAGAGGAAAAAAAATGCACCTAAAAAGTTCGCCTATAGCACATTTAGTTCCGTGAATAAACGAAGGATTAAGTAATCTGGGAATCTCGCTGTACAGCGAAACCAAATCATTGGCGCTCATTAATTTCTCGCGAATATTAGGTGTCATCAAGAAGATTGATCTTGCCTATCGTTACTCCACAACCGATGCATCACTACTGTGATGTATAATTATTAGCTACGTGTTTTAAAACTGCTTATGCAGCAAATCGCTCCCGATGACGTAGTTGTATTCAAAGAATGCAGTTACGCCATCCGATTTTAAACGTGTGTTAATTTTAAATGTATACAAATTAAGCAAATCGGTACACGAAGAATGATGCTGCTCTAAGCTGAAGACCCTTTATACACTACACAAATTAGTGGTATATTTCTAGGCCAAGTTGGATTTTTGCTTTCATGTCAATTGTCTCAATAAAGATTGATAAGATACGGAATATCTCACACTGCGAATGGGCCAATGATTAAATAATCTGGAAATCGTGATCCAGAGACCAAATGTTGAACTTTTTCAATCCACTTAAGTCTCTGGTCTGTGGAGTTGCAGTCTCGCAAAACGCGAGAGATGGTCTACCACGAAATGTCGCTCATCGATATAAGCATGGACTGATGAATCCATGACTTCATAAGAATTTAATGACTATGCGTAGCCTCCTGGTTGGACAGCGGAAATGCTACCCACCCGGATATTCTGACGTTGGTTCACAGCACTGATTCTCGGCATTTGGGATACCCACTGCATTTTGAGGCGTTAAAGGATATCCATTCCTTAACAGGTGCAAATAGAACCGAAGTTTGCTTGCTATATTAACAGACCTCTGACGATCAAGATGGATATTCTCAATATTTAATTCTTATGTTCTTACAGTTTGATTTTTAGGAGAAATATTCCCCATTTTTGGCTAACCGATAACATGTTTTCTTTCCTCGGTGCCTCCGGTTGTTTTCTTCATGTTTGCCATCGTAGCGTTCATTCCGCCTAATTAAATTGCACTGAAGGAGTTTAAGTAGTAATTTTTTGCCTTCTTTAAGCTCTAAGAACTTTTTTTTATATCTGAAGAAGCTAGCAGGATTCAGGGAACTCATAAAGGAATCCTTTCAACGAAATCTTATCAGAAAAAAATAAAAGAAACTTGGCTTCCACAGGCAAAATGCTTCCGTTGAAGTAAAATAATCTCTCATGTTTACGCGTGCTGTCATTAGATTAACTAAATTAAAATTTTGGGGTGAGAACTGATGAGGTGTAATCAGATTTTTTTTTCCCTCCTCACTTTATATTTCTGTAAGCTGGCGTCGTTTCCCTGCGATTGCATGCGCTGTACTGTTCAGGACAATTCCCTTGTGATGTAATACACCGAGACCAGTGTTTGAGCAACTGTAGAAATTCTCTTTTTAACTTGTTACCGATTATTTTTGTGCCATTAAATATTCCTTCTGTCAGTGCCAGCTTGAGTTTGTAAAAATCCCATGAGATTTAGTCATATAACTTTTGGCCAAAAATAAAATAAAATGAGCGGGAGCATTGTCGTGAAGGAGAGCGAGCATTTTTTTTTTGTTTTGTTTTCGTTATGCCTCTTTCAATACACTGCAGAATATTTGAAAGACAAATTGATTCATAGTTGTGTTGTGACTCTTGGAAAGAATTCGCAATGCAACAATTCCTTAACTGTCAAAAAGAGGCGTAAAATGGATGTAGCTAGAGAGAAACAATGAACACCCCTCATGAAATCCTGTGGGGCATGTTCATTGTTTCTTCCACAAAAGCAATTGGATTCAAAGCAAAGTCTCGAGGTGTATGTCACATGAGCCGCACATCACTGGGGTTATACAGAAAAGATGTACGATTGGTTATTGAATATGAAAGGCGTTCAACTTCCTGGTTTTCTGGCAAGGAACATCAAAATTGTGAGCCAAATTTAGCCAAGAAAATATCGAAAATCTTCACTGGTGTGGTAGCATCAACATTAAACATAGCTGGCTTTTTAGAATGGAAAATCAACTAAACCGGAATTCCTAATTTCACCCCAAATCCGCATTAAAACACCGGAGAAGTCTCAAGAATAAGTCTATAGATGAGGTTTCATCAGGTCTATAAAATGCGGCTGTTTCTTGGCCAAGTTCTAAATTCTTTACCACGTCATTACGCATAAGATCACATAAGAGTTATTGAAATGCAACTGTAATAATTGAGAAATGTGTGGGATCGCAAAGGAATGCACAGAAGGAGAGAGAAAAGCCATTTCACGTGAAACGAAATGTTGAATAGATTAGTCGGTATGCTCGGGACGAAAGCAGTAAAATACGAAATTATGCAGTTCACAGTTCCGTGTTCAGCTGCTCCTTGATCACAGTCGTCCAGTGCGACCCTGATGGGAAAACTGTGATCTCATAACAGATGTCGTGTTCTTGTAACTGGCTTCACATATTCGCCACCACTGCGCCGCTCCAAATAACTTTTCTTTCCAGTTCCTTTTGAAACGCTATTATTTCGTCCTCCCGAACCATATGCCACGAATGGAGAGATTACGAAATGTCTGGGGACAGATGAATATTTTAATTCAGGTGCCGTAACCTAGACAAAGTTAATTTCTACTCTGTAATTTCGTAGAAGGCGCAGATATCCACTGTGGAAACCCGTAATGTGGGGAGCGTGCCAGAGCACATATTTATGTATGCAGATGATGGTGCCTTTTCTATAGATTTCCTCTCCTCCTGGGAACTCCCACACATGCGGCGATAAGCAAGCAGTTAGCCTGACGTCAGCGGCAGTTGCCGAGGTCATGAATAATTCACCAGGCGCTTACACTTAAAGGTAATAAGGTTGTCTTGTACTGAGATATTTAATATCTCTTACAGAACAGCGGGGTTCAACCGAACTGCGCACACAGTTGGTTGTCCTCAGGTGGGAGGGTTACCTGTTTGCTGTGTATCCGTTCGCAGTACCTTGCGGTGAGAATGCAATTGTTACGGTTAGAATGAGTGTCACGCACTGTGGGAGCGAGCTGGGGAGAGATAGCGGATGTATTCCAACAACCTTCTGCCTGTTCACTGTGAAATGACTGCGGCTTACTAAAGGAAACGTAAGCGCAGTTTTTTCCTTATCGAAAAGTCTTTTCAAATAAGAAAAAAATCTCTTCTGCGCTTACCTGTATTCCCAAGAATTTTTTTTCTTCTATAAAAGATTAATAAATACAAACGAATTAATCTGATATCAAATCTAGTAATAGTTCAATACCATTCCTTGGTTTCTCTTCCATTGTGTGGTATAGCAGTAGTTGGGTTCCATTTCCATGCCACAATCACGGTATTCCGATATTTTCAAAGCTTCCAGATGGCTTAATGTCGACTAATTTGACGTACTGAAACCCTTCACACCATCGTTAAAAACAGGAGTATAGCAGATTTGTTTGGCCGTTTCATCAATAAGGTGACCTTGGACGTTTCCTTAATGTGGTAACGAGATCTAAACATCCACTTTTGGGGAGAATTTCTTCCTTTGTGAATTTTCATTGCAAGATACTCTGCCTGTTCATCACTAGCGGAAAAAATATACACAAATACAGAAATCTAGTTTGTTTTATCTCTTTTTGCAACTATCGTTCCTGTGGTTCACATAAATTTGAAATGGAATAAAGATACTCATACTTATCAACAAAATAATTTATCCCTGAATTTCAATTATCACCAGGAACAGGTATTTCAGTTGCACGTTTTCCTTTAATACGAATCATGTATTTTGAAAATCTATTACACAGAAATCGAAAAACGCCCTTATATTCGCCCGAAGAAGTTCACGTAAAAAATTCTGTCATGTATTAATTTCAGCTGAATATATCGAGTTCAGTTTGAAGAATAAACTTATCGCTGAAGACGAGGTGTGTCTTCAGTGCAGTGAGGGAATTGGGGAAGCATATTTCTCTCGCCCATGAAATATGCTTCAAGATTCCATAAAGTCGGTTTACAACCAGTGCCACACAAGTGCCCTGGGAAATCAGCACGTTAAGTTTAGCCAGGGATGGTTTTCTTTAGAGTTAATAACCTCGTACGTAATGTAATAAAGTCAGCTAATATTAAGCAGAAAATTACTTCCGTTCTTTCAGGAAATGACAAATTGGCGTTAGTAATTTAAAAGAACTTTCATGTCTCTTGAAAGTCAGAAGAATTCATCGAAAAAGAAAGGTGGATAAATCGAATTGTTTCGAACTCATTTTTTGATATTCGCCTGTTTTATGTACACCATCAGACACGCAAAAAAGAGCAGTTCACATTTGATAGTCCACTGGTTGATTCTTCCGTTTTTAAAGTTCAATTTTCTTTCGGTTTTATTTCTCTTCTGAGATAAATTTGTTAGCCGTTTAAAGTAATAAATATTCACCAGCGTAAGCAAACCCTTACAGTGTAAGGGCTGACGATGGTTTTTAATGAGCACAGATTAAAGGATAGCATCGGAGTGAGTGCGTCAGTAGAGTGAGAAAAATCTCAGTGATGGAACCCCATAGGATTCAGAACATATGCAGACAACATCCAAACTGCGTCTATTTCTGCCTTTTTCTTTTCTTGCTCTCGTTTTATCTAGAAATCTTTTGCAAGTTCGCCAACAGTCGTAACCATGAAGAGTCTTTTGTTAAAAGGTATTCGCTTAATAATTTCCTTGGCCATTCGTCAACTTCAGTGTGAAGCTGTGGTTATGCACCGGAGAACATTTATGATATGAAAAAAAAAAAAAAAAACAATGAAGTAATAACTTCTTTCCACTTTGCATTTTATTTGAAACTTGTCCAAATTACATATTTCGTGTTTGAATTTATAATTATTTATTTTTCGGTATTCATTCGCAGTAATCTGTGGTGCCCATCCGGGTCTTTTATATTTCCTATCCTTTTGATTTATTTCATTCTGTTAAACTGTTTATGATTTTGTGGAGCGCTTTCTTCCAATAATAATATGGCTAAATAAAAGAAGTGGATAATCTCCTAAATTTTGTGTTGTCTTACAGCAGTTAAGACCAGCTATGGTATATATAGCTGACATGTTACCATTTTTCATATTTTTCTAAGAACAATATAAAAAATGGTAACATGTCAGCTATATAAGTTCTCAAGACATCGGGAATATTTGTGTAGTTTCTCGAATGTGACATGCTCGTATTTTGTCATTTGATAGGCGTGTTGCCTTGTGGAAAAAACGAAGGCATCCTGATTATATTTAGGAAATTAGTTAAACATTCAGTTATATCACAATCTCACAGTGCAGTTTCATCGATGTCATGCTGTCTAAATATACGTGGAATGTACGAGCGTGACGAAAAGTTCATGCGCTCATCCTACTTTAAGTTTCTGAAATACAAATCATCTCTCGAGTGAGGGGAGTCAACATTGGGCTTATAAATGACCTCGATACACCTCATGCCAGCTTCAGACTGAATTTGAGGAAGAGCACTCTGAATTCGTGACTGCTGAGCTGTTATGGAAAGTGCAAATGGATTCGAAGACCTTGTTTTAAGATTCGACAGAGCATCACCTAAGCTGAGCTAAAGAGCACAATTGCCGAGCCCTTGTACGCCCTGTAACTCATTCTTAGAGATAACTTCTGACAGAACGCAATAAAAAAATAATAAGAAGAACATTTCACAGGGACGTGTGAAAGAACCCTCCACTTGCTTCTTTTACCTTTTTGATCTAAAACAGTAGAATTCCCCACCCTACTTCAAACCATTTTAGGTAAATTATTCTCCCAAATAACCCAATCCAAATTGAAATAAGGTTGGATGTCTCCTATTTCTATATAACAAAGTATTTTTGTCCTATTTGACTATTATTGCGCTAATCATACTGAATTTAAGCCCATTAAAAGTGCAATTTTACGTGACCTATCATGTTATGGGAAATTATACCGAAAATAATAAACGTGAAATCCATACATGATGGTGCGATATTAGACTGAGCAATATTCTTGACCCGAGTGAAATTTCCTTCTGGTGTGTGGGAAGGGGATACAAGTAATAGTGCTGCCTGTTTCTCTCTTTATACTTGTAGTAGTAGTCAGAGTGAGTCAAAGATTTGATTTTGCCGCTACTGCCTGTTCTGAACATCATTCAAAATAGAATGGCAGATCGTAGTTATTCTCCACTTAATATTGCATATATTAGTTACTCATTACTTGCTGGAACTTGACCCATTAATTTAAAAACAAGTCTAGATAACATGTGATAATTATCGATAAGGGGAATGGGAGGAAAAACGCACAATAGCTACCGCAGCTACTCTTAGGCCAAGTCATGTTTAAAATTTTACCATACCGAGTCAGTGACCTATCTTGTTAGCTTTTCATACGTATACAATACGATTTCATCTCGAATCCATTTAATTAAAAAAGAGAGCACATTTTGAATATTATTATTCTTATTATCTGAGGCTTCCACGGAGTCAAGTACTCATCAAGCGAAGCTATAAATCACCCAAACCACTGTCATACTTTCCCTTAAATTCACTCACGCTACATCCACTCACTACAACTTCTCCACCTCCTCCTACATATATTAGGCCTAGTGGCCTATTACGATTCGAAACGGTGACCGCCTCTAGGATAAGGTGGTTAGCCCTAAGCTTCCAGTGTGTCCTATGTCTGTAGGTGTGTGAGAAAAATCGAACATTATCATAGTGTATCCATTCCCTTTATCTAACTCGGCCATAACATTGTTATTAAATATGAGCAAATTGCTAAAACATGACCTTCCTTTAGTAAACCCATGCTGTTCCCTGCATAGTATAGAATGCTTGTCTACCCATTTCTGTATGCGAGTTCTTACCAACTTCTCTAAAATCTTCACTACCACACCAGAGATACTAATAGGTCAGTAGTTAGACACATCAGCTTTTGCACCACCCTTGTGCAATGAAACTATCATACATTCCTTCCATACCTGTGGTATCATTCCTGAGCTGAGACTCAAGTTATACAAATGTGTGAAAGGCCTAGCCAATTCAGCTGAAGATTCCTTTAACAAACGAGCAGATATTCCGACTGTTTCTATTGACAAATACTTATCCAGGTTAGGCAAGAGCTCTTCAACCTCATTTTCATGAATCCGTAACTCTTCATCTAACGTAGCAGTAGCACCATGCACCATACATCTGGTTGATGTATCTTAGCAACGTGAGCACTCATTAACTGAACAATCTCCTTAGCTTTCGACACTCGTGTACCATCTGCATTCAATATAAAGTTATTCTTCCACATTCATTCTTTCTTTTGCTTGAGACATAACGATAAAATTCTTTTGGATTTCCTTTAGTTTGCATGGCCAATTTCTTTTCATACTCCGATTTAGCTTTCTTTACAATACTCGTTACTTTTCTGGCATGAGCTTTATATATTTCATAACTCCTCTCACTTTCATTCTCACGATATTCTTTCCATATCATTTTCTTCTTGTGGATTTCTTGCTTATTAAGGTTGCACATCCATTTTACTCCTAACTTGTTTATTTTTCAATCACTGGGGATGCATTCAGATACCGCCTCATATAAGCACTTTTTCAAAGATTCCCATGCATTGCTGACATTTGTCCCATTCAATAACTGATAGCATGGAACCAAAGATAGTACTCTCCTAAGTTGATCATAATTTCCAGCTTTGTGGTATCAGCATGTAACCTGTTATAATCGGAACATCAATACTTCAATACGCTGCTTGAGAAAGTGGTCTCGCAACAGTTCAGTAAATTTCTCTTCATTCTTATCATGAGATTTCTCTTCTACCCAATCAATGATTGGACAATTAAAGTCACTCATCATGATCACTCATTTGGTACCCATAAGGCTAAATTTACCGTGCTTTTCTTCGTCCCCTGCAACTGAGCTGCCAGGCCTGTACCAACACCCCACCGTATATTTCTTTCTGTTAACCTTCACTTCACACCCGATAGACTCAAACTCGCCGCTACATGGGGCATTGTTACCACCATCGTTTTCTTGCGTTTATAATATAGCAACCCTTCCCCCTAACTCGTTATTTTTAATTTCCTTCCCATCGCATCATCAATTATTTCGACAAGATTTAAAATGTAGTTGCTTCCTTATGTTGCTAAATGTTCCTTCAGAAATTGAGCCTGATTAGACTGAATGAAAGTAGGATATTTCAGGCACCCAATCCGCATTCTCGAGGGTAGTATTGTTGAACTATTTTCCACCAAATTTGGAATAAAGTAATTGGAATAAAGGGGGAATAAAGAAATAACTTATGTTCTTTAAGGTCATCTATGAAATTCAGTCCAGTTGGTTGCCAATAAGGGGGTTCGTGGTTTTGGGAAGGGACGCCACTTTCTCCTTAGACATCTGACAAGACATATCGATTCACCATTTTGGACAAAACTTTCTTATAGTGGTAAGGATTCTTTGGCAATTTCTGAATAAATGCATCGAAATGGAGGGAAGACATATAAATGAAAGGGAAAAATGCTACATGCACCACTACGGATTGCATTGTTCAACCAATTTAACCCCCTTATTTGGAAATTTCGTCGTTTTATTTTAATTTTTGAGAATGTAAATTTTCCTTTGAGGTCCGAGAATTTTCAACTCCAATACCACTAACGGTTGTTTTAATGATTATTAAAATATCGTTTAGAACACATTCAAATGGCATTTAAAAATTGTCCATCTGTGGTGGTCAAGCGGTGAAGTAGTCGAGTGTAAACTGCCCGAGCGTAAACTTGCATCAACTGCTGCGATGTGTATAGCAATTCCAACTTCATTATGCCAAAACTTTCCGTTCAGTTAACATTGGCTAACTGACAATGGAGAATATTCGTTTTTGATACACATTTGTAGAAAGAAGCCATTTATCTGTGTGGTAGGCAAGGAACCCAAACTGAAGACATAACGAAGAAAATATTTAAGTAAGGGTCCCTAAGAAACCCTAGACTCTTAAAATGTTAGAAAATTGTTTTCAGTATATAAATTTATGTACTGCAGTTATCTTTGATATAACTGCTGACAATTTTATTTTGCTTAAATGAAACAATTCTGTAAAATTTGAGGTTGTCAGATAGCGTTTTTATATATTTCAGCTTTATATCAGTGCTATCGGCTTTGGTTAGGAAAAGGATAAGTGTGTTTGCTTCACAGATTCGCGAATTCAAGGGAGTGATACTTATTTTAAGTAGTAAATTTGGAATAAGTAGAATTTAAAGAAAAACAATAATAAAGAACATTGTTTGCTGAAATGGAAGACTACCGACAGCTCTATTCTTTCTGTATATGTACACGCATCTGTATATGTAAATTGCAGATGATGCATTTTGGTATATGTATACCAAAATGCATCATCTGCAACCTCCTTTTCCTATCAACTAGTGATAGTAATCCTGGTGAATGTTGATGTTTGGCATTATGGTCGAAGCAAGTAAAACTTTGGTCAGACTAACACGAATGTCTCCTAATTGCTTCTGTTCGTTTGGCCGAATGAGACCGACTAGCTCGCATTTATTTGAAAAATTATTATAAAGGTTTTTCAGGTGCAGATGGAGTTCGCACTGAGGTTATTCCAACCACAATGCGAATAATAAACAGTTTGTTGCAATTCACAGTTCTCCTTTTTTGCTTTACGTTTTTCTTTATTTGGTTAAATTAATACATCAATTCATTATCACATGTCTGGTGATATTTCTTTTTTTTTTTTTTTTCTAAATTCAAAATGCTGCAGATTTTTTTATCTTCGAATCGAAATAACTTTATTGAAGTTCATTTAATTAAAAAAAAGAACCTACGGGAAGAAAAAAAAAAGTAATCTTAGATTTGAAGAAATTTTCATTCGAAACATTCTTAAATCGATCTGACAAGAGACAAAGGTATGCAGCCTATTACAGTCTTGAGATGTTGTTTGCTTGCCATTCGACTTTCCTTATTCCCTTCTTTTAACAGCGATGGCGTTTCATTATTTATTTATTCTTCTTTCTTTCTTTCTTTCTGTAAAATGTTTTCTCGTTCTCTTTCAGAACGAAAGCCTACCATTGCCGTTCATTCATTAATAGTGTTGTTTCTTCAGGAAGTTCGAAGTATCGAAACATTGTAAAGCAGCGCGGAGTAGAAAGAGCAGTAACATTCATGCCAGACCTCATTTCCGTTGCTTGTTTGTTCCGTTCAGTCCGCACAAAAGTACCTTTTAATACTTCAACTATAAGTTCTGCCTGGAGTGCTTCCAAGAAGGAAGCAAAAGCACGAGCTAACTAAACACACGACTTTGCGTAGGATATAAATATTAACAAATAAGACGACTCGCGGATAAGCCGTGGGCCTTTGCTGATTGGTGCATTGCGACGAACAGATAATCTCATTAACCAGAAACATGCGCGTTGTTTTTCTACGATGGACCGAAGATTAAAAATCTGTAACTAGAATCTGGCTTAAGTCAATCAACAAAAACAACCTTAATTAAATTAAAGAACTTCGGGGGTATGTGGTACATCTGAAGGGAATTTAGTCGATCAAAAGATAGCTGAAGAACATTGAGAGCTAATTAAGAAATACTAATTTACAACATCAGCTGAGAACTGATCAAATAATGTAATATTTTGGTTATTTCGTTGTCAAAATGAAAAAATATATAAATTTTTAAACCGATAGTAACTAGAAGCGCTACCATCTCTTAACAACCCTTCACATTGTTTTGGGCTGTTAATGGCTTGGTTTTTTTGTCATACGGCATTGAACGAGATGGCCGACTTTTCTCTCTGACTCACCAGTGGTGAGTATAACATTTGGAAATACTGTTACAGTAGATGAAGAAACAAACTATGGGACATGAAAAAAGGTTTTAACAAACAGTATCCTGAAATTTATACCATTTAAATGATATGGGCTGTTTAAAAAAATTATAAGACCTTATAGCACAACTCAGAATTGTACATCCTGTTTAATTGCACTCAGCCGACCAGTGGATAGTGAAGATGTCCTATCCTGTTCTTTTCCCTCAGCAGTATGGCTAAGAGAATAGAATAGGATAGCTATATGCTGCCATACTAGGGAGATGATAATGACCAAGGTGGTTTCCCGTTGCCTGCCCTGCCGTAGTATATATTATGACTGCAGCCGTGTGTTCATGAAGTCGGTTTACCTGTTTTGAAGGATTAAAAACCCGAGTTACCGGGAGAAAAACCTTCCATCCCCGTATGAGACCGGCTAACTCACCTTTAGTCGAGAGAGACCAGATAAAGGTTCCTGACGTCACTGACTAGAATACTGAAGATGTAATAAATGTAATAATTACATTTATTACATCACTATCAATAGTTGGCTGATATGTATGTAATATCTAGCGTAAAAGAAACCAGAATTTCGTGAGTGAATTAATCAGAATGTTTAGCTAAGCTGTTTTGCTGGACTGCTTATCTAATTTCGTGAGTGAATTAATCAGAATGTTTAGCTAAGCTGTTTTGCTGGACTGCTTATCTAATTTCGTGAGTGAATTAATCAGAATGTTTAGCTAAGCTGTTTTGCTGGACTGCTTATCTAATTTCGTGTCATCAACAAATAATACGAAGATTTTGGCAAATATTTATAAGGCAAAAAAGATACTTTCATACCTCATCTGCAGATTTAAACAAAAACATAACATTATAAAAATAATAACATCTGCTATTGATTTGCAAAATGGAGGGTTGCCAATTTTTCCTTTATTTCTGCTTGGCACGCATGAGGATGTCATGTTCGAAATTACGCAGCAAACTTAAGTTCATCGTGTATCATCCACAAAGGTAGAAGAGATCGCACGTGCTCCCCCCCCCCCCCTCTAGCAAGCATTCGGGATGTTTATTACGCGAAGAACGAGATACTCCCTGTCATTTATCATATCAATAATAGAATTAGATAAGTGGCACGGAAGAAAACGTGCTATGGTGTTACCATAGCGCTGTACTGTCCTAACGAGACTAATTGAGAACGTGCATCTCAGCTAAATCATCACCAGGATATTTAGTAAGGCCCAGTGTAGCCGTTTAGTATTTGATGAAATCGTTTTAGTAGCGGTTTGAGGAAAATTTCGGAGACAAATCAGTAATTATTCCCCTTCAACTCGAACAGAAATATGAACTGTTATTGTCTTTATGCAGTCACTTATTGAATAAAACAAGAGGTGTGTTCTGAGATATAGCCTGACCTTTGACACAATGGCCATCTTCATACACTATAGCCACAGTTTTTGGCAAAATCTTTACCGCCTTCCGACTGCACGGTAATTTCGTAGTCAACCGTGACACATTTCACTTTAAGGCACCTAGAAAGTAACAAAGGACGATGTTCGCCTAAAAGATAATAAAATTTTCTGCTAATTCAACCGTAAGTTAAACTTAATATCTATGGCAGTACTTCGGCTTAGCACACTCCACCAAGCAGGTCAGCGTAGTTGATAATGCACTCCATGTGACAGTAGTGCATACCAGAAGTGGGCTGCATTTCATAAAGGAAGTGTGAAAAAACGTAATTCAAAGTCAGGAGAGTGAAGAACTTCTAAAACAGATCCTCAAGGAGCACTTTTTTCTTTGAAACTTTAACTCATCTTATTAACAGGAGATGATTGCGTTATTGCTAAAAATGAACGTCTCTCTTCAAAGTAATGAGTGGGTTTTAAAAGGATAGACCTCCCCGAAGATTCGGGTATTTCATCGAGTTATTTTTATCTGAAGAGCTTACAGAAGCTATAGAAAAACGTGCAGTCGCAACTTTCTTCCCATCGTGATCATCTTGCAGAAAACGCTATTACTTTGTGATCGTAATTTACTTAAAGGAAACACAGTTGGTTTATTTACCTTTCTCGCATTGATCGTTTTTACTCTGAAGATTCTTGAAAGCCCGAAGGTTTGTGGCTCTTGATATTTATTCTATACATCGGCTAAGTATATCTGTTTTGAAGTGTGTTAGAAACGTGAAAGAAAGAAAAAACCGATAAACTCGCTTAAAGAGGAGCAAAACTATCCCGTATTCGAATACTCCTATGAGATTTAAGACTAGATTATGTCAGGTATAACGAAATCTAGTTTTGTGGGTGGTTAGGATCCAGTATAATTGAAGTTTGGTGCACCATCTGGTTTATATCAAGTTAATTAGCATTTTTCTCGTCATATGAACATTATGCGGTAGATGGCGTTGGTGTAGATGATGAAGGTAGTTGCGGTCAGTGGAGACGGAGAGTTGTAGAGTAGGTACCCTCCCTGGAGGTGTTATGTAATAGTAATATGAACGTTATCCCCCTTCGTCTTAGTTAAATCATAATAAAATCTTTACTAAACAAGCGATATTTTTTTTCTTGATGCACCTTGATAATAAAGTCTCACTATAAGCCGTTCTGTTTCCATGAAATTTTATATGCTTTGTATTTAGATATTGCAACTGTAGCCTCGACGAAACGGCAATTAACCTTCAGTTGGAGAGTATTTTTCTAAGTAAGGGGGGTAAGTGAGGTCGAAACGAACTCTGGTCTAATCAGACAGGCGAGTTATCGCGAAAAGACAGTGAATTTGTAATTTTCCTTCATACGTCTTCTTTCCTCTCACTGAATCTTCTTAACACATTTACCTTGATTGCATCGGTGACTAAACAAAGACCAGGAGACAAATGGACATTGCTTAAACAACCCGATGAATTATTATCTGTCTTTTAACTTGTTTGGATAGATGCAGAAAGTCAAGAGATTGCGTTTGTCATTGGTTAAACAGGAATGAATATTCATAACCATTATAGCATCTAGCATTGTCCATGCGCCTGTTTGGGATTATCTAATTCTCTTGGTGCATGTTGTTAATGCCCCTTGTGAACTGCAGAGGTTAGTTCTCTCGACTCTGCTTGTTAAGTAGATAAGAAAATTGCATTAGGTGAGGGAAAACGCTATTATCTGCTAAGCCTCATTCGCAAGCTGCCGTGTTCATTATTGAACATGCAGGCAGTAAATTTTGTACGAAAAACTGAAAAATCCTCTTCACCAAATATCGGAAAAAATTCAACAAAATCGTAATATTAATAGTTGAAGCCGTGTAATTATATTAAAAGCATTAATTCAAGTCCGTGTCTTTTCTTTTTTTCCCAGATCGTATTCCAAGTGAAAATATTTTAAAAAAAAGTAATAAGTAAAATAAAGCATTAGTTTTGCTAAATGAATCCCAAGCAATCACTGCCGTGTCGAGAAGAATCAGCTGAATATAACATTCTTGCAGAAGACACCTTGTGCAAGAACTTTGAATCCTTCACATTTTTGGAAGATTTTGAACCCTGATCTTACTTGTCAAGATTACGCGTCGAGTCAAGAGGTTGTATTTTACTTGATGCATACATACTTAATAATGAACAAGAGTTGATTTTTTTCCAATTCCAGAATTGAGTCTACGGTCGTGATGTCGTACTATTTGTAAAAGAAAAGGAAGTGATTAATTTTCTGTAGTTCATTAACCAAATCCGCCATTCTGAAGACTGCATTATTTACTTTACTATTTTATCCGATTATTAATTTAATCCTACCATTCATTTATTTATTAATTTTCGCGGTGTAGTTTACAAATGCAAATATTCTGAATTGCGTTTCAGCGATTGTGTTTTTTATACTCGTAGAAAATTGCTCGAATGACTCGAATTTACGCTATTCCAATCACAAGAATAGTTCCACGTATAGTACTTGGAAGATCGTTAAGGTGGGGGGGGGGGGCTTATTACTATTAGCTTTGAATAACTGCAGATTGTTATTTTAGGTAATATAAATAGTTGTTGATTAACATGCTGAAGAAAAACAGTAGTGATATGCATACAGTCCAATGCGATAAAAAAAAAAAACATTAAAATGAAACATTACTATTGTTACCTGACAACTCCATGGAATCCAAGGACTCATCCCTGAAGGATAATATACACTACACGACCCACCTTCTACACAACTTTTTTTGCACATATTCCATCATGACATCGTATTTCCAATCGATATTTATTTAAGACTAGAGCTTTAATTTCCAAGTGATGAATTGGAGAATAATATTACACGACCATAGTAAGCTGTTCATGTCATCCAGAAGAAGGCAGTACAGTTAATAGATGATTCTTTCTTTCCTTGTGTATTTAAGAACATTTGTTAATGAAGTGATTTGGGAAAACTTAAAACCAATATTGAGCCCCGGGGATAAAAGGCGACTGAAACTTTATGGGAGACAATGAGCATTTTTTAAGGAGCATACTGTGTTAGTAATTCTGTTTACATTTCATTATATGGTGCCGGTTAGTACACAGTGATATTACAGGACTTGTTGTCTAACAGATATCGCATATAATGAAGAAGAATGAAGGTGGGAAGTGGACCACTTCATATTGATGGTATTGAGGATAATTAACTTATTGGACAAATTCTGATCGCTATCACTTCGAGACCATTTTATTCATTAAATCAACAAAATGTTAATTCTTAACTTTACATTTAAAGTGAAAAGATTCTTATCTGGAATTTCACGTGATATCTACTTAAGTGTTAATCTCCTGTTTGAAATAAAAGCTTCCCTTGTGTATTTAAAAATATTTGTTAACCTTCAGGTGTCAAAAGCAGGAAGAGTAGAAAGTTTATGCAATTTCTTTTCAGGTTATTTTGCGAATGTATTTTAATTAATTCCAGCAAAACAAGAATCTACAATGTGTCACGCGAAGCATTTTATCGTAATTAAACTAATTATCCAATTACGTACTGTCATTTTATACTAATTAAACAGGATAGATCATCAAGGCGTAAACACGGATAAAGTAGATAAATGGATATGATGGAGTCGAGAAATTAGCATTAAACAGTCGGGGCCCTTCTACGCACTTTAAGCCATCACTATTACGTTGCTGTCTTTCTCATTCCATGTCCTAGTTTGCTGTGTAATTTTCCTAATGGGAAAGCATAATATCATAAAAGAATAAAACTTCGGCCTTTGTGGTGATTTAAGTGCTGAAGAAAAAATAAAGTGCTTTGGATCGCTAACCATATTTTCTTTTTGCAGGCCTGCTCGTCTCACTATCCAATAGACATTTTTTCCTTACTAGTCTTCAGTACTGAAATGGTTGGTTTATCATTATATATAAAAGCATTCTTTCCCAAACGGATGATCTGAATGTGGGTACTACACATTTGATATCGGTATTCAAACGGCTAACAATCCTCTTGCATCATCCATGTATGCCAATGGTTCAAGAGATTCATAATAGGTAATTTTTCTATTAAAAATTCATACTAATGAATTCTATTTATTTTATTCAAGAGTGTGTGACGAAATACCTTTCTGTCGGTAAAATGGAGGGACATAAATTTGAATTTTGCCATAGTCCAAGATAAGTGACTAGGAAATGAGCAATCCTACCCCCCCCCCCCTTCCCAGCCTACACAATGGACTACATATCCACAGACGGCATTCCCAGAATGCATCTGGGAATGCCGTTTGTGGATATGTTGCCTTCACTTTGGTATATAACATCAGGTTTCTCTTCTAGTAGCCGATCAGCTTGCAGATTCCAATAACACCATGAATGTTTGTGACGGCCTGTATATAGTGAAGGTTTTAGTAACTAGTGCGAGATCACTATCTTACTTATTAAAACCCTGAAATCGCTTTGAAATGTTGCATATTTAGTTTCTAAAACAGCAAAGTTTCTGCATCATCTAAACTAAAGCCTGTCCAAAGTGCTATTGTAATAGAGGGTAATAGTCTTTCGCGTGGGTTGAATCCAATAGGAAGGGCGCTACGAAACCAATCCTCTGTCATGTCGAGATAGTCCTACTAATTTTTTTCTTTGAAAATGAAATGAATAGTATCAGAAATCATATAATAATTAAAATAATCACATAAGAACGGAACTCACGCACACAACGCTTTTTCGAATTGAGTGGTAACATTTCCTGCTGTTAACAGTTGGTCCCTTGGAGTGATCGTTGAAGTCCTCTTTCTTACACGCGATACTTCAAACTTTTGGAAGTTCTCCGTTCAGTAGGTTTAAATGTCATGATGTATGCTTTTGGCGTGTGATAAAGAAATTTTAAGCCACTGCTTTTATTTCTGTATTTTATTAAATCAATTTTATACACATCAGGTTGGATGGCTGAGTGGAGACCACTTTCGAACTCTTGCCAGCCAACAGACTGAGAGTTCGAAGCCCACATAAGACACGGATGTTTGTAAAATCCTGTTCTCGACAATCTCGTATAGCTCCTTGAGTTTATAGTTGTAGGCTTTTTTTCTTTCAATATTGCACGTCTGATCGTAAGAGTTCAGCAACACACGTCCATTTGTCTAATAATTATCATTCAGAAAAACAAAATTCAATGTTTCACAAATTTGAATGAAATTACAGCGAATTACGCGCAAAATAAGCATAAAAAAATTCAGCGATGAATCCTCAGACTCCGTGGAGGTCTCAAAAAATTAACTCCATTGGGTGTTAATGATACTAATGTAAATTCTGAGTTGTTTTTTTTCCTTCAAAGTTTTCAAAAGTTTGTTCCAGCAATTGGTAACAAGCTTTCAAGATATATCTCTTGCAAGAAAAAGTACTGAAAATATACTTTTTTTAAGGAAAAAAAATTTGCCTATGATGTAGACTTGGTTATTTGTCGGGACTTAAATCTCATTATTAGGTAACCATTTTTGATAATTTATTTCAGCTGTGTTTAACGAATTTGAATTCTTTAAATGCGAATTCCAATCTTAAACGTTAATTTGTCCTTCTTGACAATATTAATTATTAGCTTCAACATATTAATATGAATTTTGTATTAAAGTAATCGCATTTAAAAAAGAGTCCAAATCTCTTATTACATTTTTTTCTCTTGAGTGGTAAGTTGGAATGTTCGTGTCTCATGGAAGGAGCAATTTTTCTCCAAACAGTGCTGAACTTTAATTGTATCTTTAAATTAAGTACGAAAGTGCATTAATCTCCCCATTACATGGCGCTTTGGAGAAAATGAGACATTTCTATATCGGCGTAACGAACATTGCCACGACACACATGACAGCTAATACCCAGTTCCGTTTGCTGCATGGTTGGCCAAAAGATCCCTCTCTCTCCGAAGCCAAGCTCTGGATGTTATCTTTTCTTGAGAAAATTAAGTAATTTCTATCTCCTAAGATTAAACAAATTCCTCATATAACCATTTCGTGCGATAGGAAATTTGAACGAAGACTCCGCAGCTTATTAAGTTGTTTGGAAACCCAAAGCTGTTCGCTCGAAGTTGAAGTCATGCCTCTTGTTTTAATTAAGGAACTGGTTAGAGATGGATAATCAGGCTTAATTATTTCTGCCTTAAAGAGTTTCGAATCTAGAAAAGCAATATGTAAATTAAGGGATGGCGCATGTTTCACAAAATCTCTTCCCGACCAGAAGTTTTACGGGTTTTTTTTATTTAATTGGGTTGTTGTGAAAAAGGCGCAATGATATTTAGATGGCCGAAAACAAAAAGGGAAAAATCTTATTAAATGATTCTTAACCAGTATGTCAAATAAGTATTCCGTACCGAAATACTGACATGTTTGCAACTTTCGTTCATCCACGAATGATCCGCTGAAGGACTATGCCAGTGTTTATTACGCAAAACTGATTTACTTGCCTTCAAAAAATTCACATTTAATTAATGGATTACAGTCTCGCACTCACGAGAAAGAGTTAGATTAGCAAAGGTTTGATCCTAATAGCCAAAGTGTTGTTAGTGCTGGTTATTTGGGCGATATCTCCATGTCGTATACTAAGAAGGAAACGGGTTATCGAACCGAATATAGTTATACAGTAGCCTTATTTGTATTTTGTTAAACATGCGCACCATTTAGAAAACTATTAGTGGGATATTCTTTCTATTCGGATAAAGTCAGATCGTCTTTAGATAATTTTATGAGATTAACAACACTTCGCTGGTTTTTTCTATTGCTTGCTCCGAAAATAGAATACACAGCACTTGTGAGAGTTATTTCCCTACAGAAAAGTCTGAGAATAATAATAAAAAAAGTTTTCTGTTCTTGATTTCTACAGCAAATTGCAACCGACCAGATACTCCACTCCCGTATAATATCAGGTAGAGTGTGCCAGTCTTGCAGTTTTGATGCACT
Organism: Typopeltis vanoorti; assembly: GCF_054136105.1. NCBI lineage: Eukaryota > Metazoa > Arthropoda > Arachnida > Uropygi > Thelyphonidae > Typopeltis > Typopeltis vanoorti. Next base: position 11,285,627 of record NC_143559.1, on the reverse strand, counting down.
AACCTTAACCTTTAAACTCAACACGGAGGCTGCAGAGCAGAAGTGGAAAGAACTCATTTTATCGTCGACTTCTTTCGATCGGGAAAACATTACCGTCCGATCCATTTAGCATTGCAAGAGGCTCTCTGAACTCTTAACCGTCTTTTCAGGATAAAACTTTCGGGGTGCTGTGCGTCTCGACGGGCAAGCAAAATGAGAGTCCGTTGCCAACTGCGCTTCACTGCTCTCAGGAAACTAGCTGAAGTGTGTGTGTGCGCGTCACGTGCTTCCGGGAAATGCTTCAGGCGTAAGTGAGCAAAAGGTCAAGATCGGTCACTGATCGGAGCGGGGAATAAGTGAAAGATTTATTCAAAGAGCGAACGGGTAGCATCCTACACTCACATTTATCTTTAATTCTCGCTTCAGCTACGACTATAGTTACCGAATCCTGTTTATCAATTTTCCTCTACGCTTTATTACGTACGAACTCCTTCACCCCTGGGAATAGCTTCCCTTTAATTGGTTACTTATGATCTTTGTCTTCAACGTTATCATTCTCTTAGTCGCCCGTTCAAGATAGAAATAAAAGAAAACGTGCAAGGTGAAGCGTGAAAGCATGAAGATATTCTGCATGCTCTGAACACCGAAATTGCTGGAACTGACGGTTATTTCGTACCTTTTCATGTGGATATAATACGGACAGCCAAGAATGGGTCTAGATAGTGAGTGAAAGGGAAAAGATTTGGTATTGATTACATATTTCAGACAAGCCTTCTACATAGGTCAATAAAAAATGAAGTTAAATTTCAACATATCAATGAAACTTCGATTAAACACATTAAGGTATACTTACTGTGTTTAGTCGAATAAGAAGAATCCGACTAAACACAGTAATAAGTATACCTATTCTGAATGATGGTGTGTCCACAGTGTTTGTGTATACACGATTTACTCATAAAATCGTAATTACAAAAGTACAAGTAATGTCCACAGATGGCGCTGTTTTTTCAGTAAAGACCAGTGGATATTCTGCCTCATATAGCCAGAGGGTGGGGAAAGGAAACGTATGGACATCGAGCTTGTGGTAGTTGTTGAGCGAACACCGGAAACTCCGAAACGTGTGTGTGCTGACTTAGTGCGGTTAACCAAAGTAAATGAGAAATTTGCCTGAAGCAAATGTTGACGTGTTACGTTAGCAGTTAAAAACATTCTGCTCAGTTGCTACTTCAGACAACTTTTTTAAGAGATGACACTCGCGAATATTCTCGCTTAAATAAAAGTCTGAATTTCCAGTTCATACATTGCAAATCTTAAGTTTCCAGTATCGACACATCCATTGACTTTTTCTAACACTCAGTTCCACAAACAACAAGGAATATTTTTGCAGTTAAAAATATTTACACTTCTCACTGTCTTCCTTTTTCTAATTGAACTGAGCCAGAAAGCAGATGTTTGCAATCACTGGCGATCTGATATCAATCTTCAGCGATGATGGGTAATGTTCGATATTTGTTATTATTATTTAATCAAAAACCTCATCAGTAGGGTACTCGAATTTTACTTTTATCGACGCTTATTGGTCTATTTTGCTCTTTATTTGTGGTGAGCTTCTTATTTACATACACGTTTTACTTTTGATAGAAAATTAGGTCCCGAGTGAGTTCCGCATGAAATGTCATTTATTTTCTTTCTCTCAGTTTAGCACTCTAGAGCGCACCAACATCAATCTAAGGAATCAGTATGATTCGTCCATATTTACATAAGTAAGCAGTGTTTCAACATCATTAGTAGCTCCAAGGAATAGTTTTAATCCTATCTTAAAGGTTGCTTCCGATTTCTCGTTTCTGTGTTCTCTGTTAAGAGAGTTAAAGGTTCTTCATGCCAGAAAGGTGAAATAAATTAAGCATATTATGAAGATTAAGATTAGATGTGACTGAAATAAAAAAAAAAAAAATCTCCGAAATACTAATATATTAAACAATATCACCATATTCCCCACTGTTGTATAAAATCTATTTTTCTCTTCAAGGATTAGCCATTTTGCATGTTCTGGCTTCACTGGTCTTTCTATCTTGCAGCTGGTCTTCCTCTCTTTGGTGTTTCAATTATCCACAACTTTTCATAGCCGGTTTCTTTCCAGCCTCTTTCGATTTCTCTCTGTTTCGTAGCTCACTTCTAAGGTCTTCATTTCTTATATGGTCTAATTCTTTGCATCCTTTATTGTTCCTAAAAACTTCATTTCTCCTACCTATATATTTTACTTTGATATTTATTTTTAACAGTCCATATTTCAGAAACACATAATATATTGAACAGAGGTGAGATAAGCTACATCGCTGTCTAATATCCTGATTAATTTCAATCTCTTCTGTTAATTTATTACCTAACTATAATATTGTATTTTTGTATCTTTTATATAAAGTTTGTGTAGCTTGTACCAAATGCAATGGATAACCTTGTATCTTTATCATACTTCATCATTTTCTTTATCCATTTTATCAGAAAGCTTTGTCATAATCTATAAAGGCCAGATGAGTCCCTAAATCAAATTCGCCTCTTTTTCTCAATAATTTATTTTAAAACAAATATTGTCTACACACGATCTTTCATGTCTGAAATCATTTAGTCCTGAGAGTAGATTGTCCGAATTATTTCTGTCTTTTATTTAAAAGTATTTTACTATATATTTTGTAACCTGCATTTAATAAACTTATTCCTCTGTAATTTCCAGAATCATCTCTGCCGTCTTTCATAAATATAACCTTAGCTTTTCGCCAATATGATGGAACTTCACATTTTCTCCAACAGTTAATAAATAACTTTAAGAATCTGTGATGTAAATATTCTCCACTATATTTCTAAAGCTCTGTATTTATGCCATCTAATCCGGTTGATCTATTTTTTGATACCTTTATTGCTTCTTATAATTCTTCTAATGAAATAGATTGTATATCAGTCCAGATTTCTTCGTTACTATTTTCTGTTAATAAATTTGGATCATACCATGAATTCTTAAAATGTTCTGTTCATTGTTTCTCTTGTATTATGTCGAGTCTCTTTCTTCACTAATTAATTTCCTTAATATTTTGTGGATTCTTTATTGTCTTCCACTTATATCTTCTATTTTATTAATAAATGAATCTCAAGAATTTTGGTAAGCTTTAAGTGCTATGGATTTAGTTTAATTTCTTTTGTTTCTTTTTGAAGGAATGGTTTATATTCTACTTGTTTTCTATTGCATTTTCTATATCTTTCTTCCGAATTTTGAATGTTTTTTAAATGTTTTAATTTTCTTTCTTTCCAGGTACGTCAGAGGTTGTCTCAAGAATGATCTTTATTAAAGTTTACCATTCTTCTCCTTCTTCTTCTATATCTTCATTAATTTTGACTTTGTTTAGGTAATCTTTTAATAGCGATTGATATGACATTCTCGTGCTTTATTCTTGTAATAGATATATAATTTGTATACTTGTTCTATTTCTTTATTCTTATTCAGTTTAATTTTCCATTCAAGTGGCTAGTTTCTGATTAGTAATGATATAGTCTAGTATATATTTTGTTCCTTTACCATTCTAAGTATATATATATATATATATATATATATATATATCCGATGAATTTTACAGTTGAAGCGTTTGAGTTATACAGGATTTTACTTGGTTTGGTAACCATCCTTACGCAACAACCCTAATCTAGGAACCAGGGTATCTTTGTTAGTTTGGCTCCAATCTCTTGATCTTCCCAGCTAGGGTGGCCCTATCAGTAGCTAGCTACCACTGGCACAACTCTTAGGGTGACTGGGGCGCGCAAGCCTCCTTACCACGTCAAAGTGGAAATAGCATTAAGGATTATCATAATATAAAATATTTCACTTAAATACTGCTTTGGACACTTCATATGATTCCATAATGAATTCTTCTGTTGTATGTGTCTCACTTCCACGGTCATTTTACAATCTTGATAATATGTGGTTCGAAATGAGTTAACCTTCTATTCTTTCTCTTCATTTAGCGGACTTATCCTTGTGTTCTCAATCCTTTGAACGAAAATATTGCATTGACATCTAATAACGTAAGTTTTCTCATGGAGACCTTTATTCTCTCTCTCTCTCTCTCTGACCAATATAGCTCGGAATTACGGTTCCTTTGGTTTTCCAATAAATCTCTATAAAATATGCAATCTGCTTAGAAATTATGTTAGCTTGTGGTGTGATTTTTATGTTAATCTCTCTCTCTCTCACACACACACACAAAGTTTCTTGCATGGTAAAAGTCAGCGATTGCAATTTCTATCCACATCTGTCTTTCCCTGGAATAAATTAAGATATTTTTTAGGTAAGCATATCGGTTATCACGCCATCAAGATTTTTTTTCTCTATTCATGTTTGGAAATGGAAAGTTACATCATTTGTTTATCTTACGTTTCACTTTTTTTTAAAATCAATCTCACATTTTTTTTTTTCTTGGCATACTTTTTTTAAAATTGGCATCGCTTTGTTCTTTACTACGTATTCGTTTAACTCATCCCACCTCTTTCTCCGGTGTGCTATTATCAACCTTGTTTTTAAGTAAATCCAAACGTTCATTAAAAGTTACATCATTACGCGCCTAAAAACCCGAATAAAATGATTTATTTTACCGTAACCTTCTTTCAATTCTAGATATGTATTATGTAGTTCATAATCAGTAGCAAAGTTCTATATTAGGTGACCTGTGATGTTTTATGCTATACGCTGCCAGGTCGTCCTCCCTAAAATACCCCCGAATATATATTTCAGGGATGAATGGTGATCAACACTTTTTTTCAATGAAAGGTTTAGTCATTTTGCCAGATTTTACAAAAAAGCAAAGTTACCGAAATATTAGAAGAAAGTTGTATATCCGCAGATGTTTACACCCAGTCATTTGTTCCTTTTACGAGAATCTAATGAAGATGCAAAAAGAGCAATTGGTTTATGGCTGCTTTCTTCGTTAACAAATTCATTATTCTCAGTAAAAACAGAATTAGCCAATACTAACTTAGATAACATCCTTGATATGGTAGAGGAGATAACATGTATTATTTACTTTGAATTATTTGGACTCTGGCGCGCGCACAAACACAGAAAAAGCAGTTATTTGTGCGAATACGCCATAAATCGTAAAGATGATGAAGTAATTGACAAAGATGGGAAACGAAGGAATTAATATTAACGCAAGCAGTAAAGTGAACTCATCAAACAAAAAGATGAAAACTAAATGTTTAAGGCTCTTTCCAAATATCGTAATCTCTTTGAAATATCATTTATAAAGCCAATAAATAGCTTTCTCGAATGATGCCAGCAATATAATTCACTGGAAGTGCATGGAAATTTCAAAATTCGCAATATGTATAATGCGTTCTACTTAAGGCGATTGTTAATGGTTAAGATTGGGTAGATAAAGTCTTTAAGTTTCAGGTTTAGAAATTCTCATATGCGCCGACGTTGCTCACCGAGTGCACTTTCGCGAATTAAATTTGTGGCTCCATAGTGAGGCCAGTGCTCCGCGGCACAGTCTTTAATATCGCCTATGCAGTGAAACATAAGAGTGGATAATTTATAATCACATTAACTGACTTGAGCTGATCATTTAACGAGGTATGAACAGAGCTATGAAAGACCGAGGCAATATTCAAACATTTGAGTATATTAATTCCTCGAAGCTCGCTCTTATTAGGTAAACTGCGAAGCTTATTTGGCTAAAGAGTTCAATGATGAAATTTGCACGTGCATTAACCTTTGGGGCCTAGATGGTTCGCATCGTTTCCAGGTCGCGACGAGTCGACCCGCGTAAACTGGTTACACTAACAGCAAGAAATCGAAGGCGACTCCTTACTGATTACACAAACCCCGTGTCGTTGCTTCCCAAGTGGTCATTTTCGTGGTTATTGAAAGCTGGGAAACTACGCTGCCGCGAGCTGCAGAAGAAAATAGATTTAACAGTGACGTCTGTGTGTAGCAACCCAATTCCATATTTCCTTGTTTCTCGAAGAATAAAGATATCCTACTTGGCGGAGAAATATTGGATCGACGATCTCAGCCAATCGGAAAGGCTAAATCGAATTCAGTTTCATTCACACCTGCTAGACTCCGGAAACATTTCTCATCTGCTTGTTTCATTCCCCTCCACCCCCACCCTTTCTCACGAGGATAACGATCCAAGTTTCTCTTCTGGTCTAGTTTACCGTGTATGGATAAATAGTTCTGCGATGCTGTTAATCTCTTACACGTGAAAAATGTTTTTCTCGGAGTCTACTACTTTGACATCGTCATAAATATAAAGAAAATGGTGACAGTTGTTACTGTGTATTTTGCGATCTATATTAATTGTAGGAAAGCAGACAAGTATTTTAACAAGCCCAAGCCGAAATAAAATGAATGTGCTTATGCAGGTCCTGTTGATAACAGGACTTGCATAAGCACATTCGTTTTATTTAACCTGAATTAGTAATTTTATTTTCATGAATTGATAATTTCACACTCATAACGACCGTATTAAACACCTTCGGATAATTCAAAATAACCTTCATTCTTATTTATTTCCTAAAGACGTTTTAATCTTGTAAGTTTTTAATTTTAACAAGTTCATTCCTTTGAAGGATCACAAAAACTTATACCAAGGGTCTTCCACCTCTTTGTTAGAAGGGGGAGTGACATCGGTTTTGACATTTTTAAGAGTGGAATGTTTTGTAACGTATACATGAAGTCTTACATCAATTAGGATAAGTGCAATATTAGACAAAAACGAACAATCTTCCAAGCTAATTTGGTATACTAAAATATGATTTCGCTGGAACAATTACAAGAATGATTGAATGCCCAACTGGGAAAGTGTTACATGAAATGAAGTTTAAAAATCTAGAATCAGCTTTAAAGCTGTTTTAGGATATTCACTGCTGAAAATATGGTATGGACGCTTTCAGATATGTTAATTATTTGCAATGCCTTAAAACATGCAAATCTTTGTCATACGTGTTGTGATAAAAAGGTGTATATTAAATTTCTGGATGGTAGTAGTTGTTGAGTCACTCTACCATGCGTTTTATTTGGCACGTTCCTCTTTAGAGGTATGTGTATTACGTACAGAATTGCAGTAAAGAAGTTACAGCGCTCCAGTCTTGTATCTCAATAATACGACTGCATAACAGAATGTTTTGGCTATAGCGAAGAGTTAATCTACATATTACTGCCACTGCATGTTCCAATGAACATGACGTAAAAAAATTAAAAAAAAATAGTTGCGATGAAATGTTTACTTCCAGATTTCAATATTTGTAGATATTTTTGTTATTTCGCATGTTTACAGACAGAAATTCTTATTTTCAGTTATTTTTCTTTATGAGGATAGCAAGCAATAGGTTGTAAGTACTAATGAGTTCGCGTGCTGCTAAACACCACTGGCTTCAGTTACGATGCTTCATGCTTAAACGTAAACAAGTCCGTTCCAGAAATTGCTCATCCGAAAATAGGTTAAAATTCTTGATGTTTTTCACAACCACGTAACTTTCTCGATATGATACAGAAGCAGCATCAACATCTCTGCAGGTTTTTCTTGATGATCTCTGAGACATTTTAGAAACACGTGTCACATAAATTCCAGCTAAGATATTTATTCACTTATTGTACGTTATTCTTATAAAACGTGGTTTCCTGATGGATGGCTCTTTCTCGTAACTGGTTTAAGTGCGGTAGTTAAATCGTATTACGCCCATGCCATCCATATTGATATGTCCCACGAGCCTCTTAAATATTCTGTTTGATTTGAATGAAACGTAGGTTGGCGAACATGTGATACACTACGTATTCTTAAATTGAGACAGATTCCAGCTAAATTCTTTGAGTATAAATACACGTATTCTTTATTGAATACGTAATGTGGGTCATTAATATACTCTTAATTTCGATTTCATTATAATAATATATAACAGACTTGGTTTAATCTATAGTACGGTGCGTAAACATAAAAGTAAACATCAAAAAGAATCTTGCTAACGTTGGATTAGTTTTACAATTGGGAAATACAGAGGATGGAAGACAGTTTTTCCAAACAACAACAGCAGTAGTTATCAATAAATAAGATTATTTCATAGCTTAGAATTGATCTGTGAAGGAATGTTGAATAAGTTTTCAACAGATTTATCGTAGAACGTGGAAATTTCAACTGCTGTTTCTTTTCTGTACTGAGTCGAAAATTTTTAGGAGAACTCGTAAAAGCATCTCAAATTTGTGAATAGTGTTCACAAATATTGTTTGCCTCATAAACAAAGTAATGTCTAAAGTAAAAGAGAAATAAGAATAATTGAGTTAATATGAATGAATTAATACGAATTAATTAATGTTATTACGGATATGTGGATTGCTGTTCATAATATAAGAAGTATTCATATATATATTTTTTTTTTAAAAATGAAACGTATTATTATTGACGCAGGAACTGAAAGCATGTCACCGGGAAGAAAAAAGGTAGGTCCATGGATTTGTCTCTCTCATTTGCAAATATTCAGGGAGTGTCTGCGTAAGTCTGGTAATAAAAGGTGGGATGTGCTGCATGTTTTGCACTATACTCATACCAAGATCCACGTTCAGTTGAACTTGACAGGCTTCCAACATGGGATGGTGGTTTGGTGTCACATCAGTGGTCGTTCTGTCCGTGACATTGCTATCCATCTCAGTATGGTGCTATCACAGCAGGAAAACGCTCTGGGAATCACTGATGGAGATCGACTAGTTCTGCCTTGGAATGTTCGAGCATCTCGCACGTCATCAGTGGTGCACCTCGCAGTTAACCTAGAAAATGCTGCGGGGACATGTCAGCGCTAGAACTGTCCGCAGAGATTTGCATGCCTTAGATTACCGTGGCAGAGCTGCTCTGCTGCGAACAACCCTCACATCACGCTACTTAAACGAAGTTTGGATGAGTATTTTACACACCGCTTCCAAAAGTTTCACTTTGATCCTCGCAGATGTTCTGGCAGGACTGCATCATCCCAACTTTCAAGTTTGGCAAAGGCTCGGTAACTGTATGAGGGTTTTTCGCAGTGACCCTTACATGTTTCAGCACGACAACGCTCCATGCCATACTGCACTGCGTGTCTAAGACTGGTTTCCACAAAACAACGTTCAAATGTTCGACTATCCGGATTCCGGACCTCAACCCCATCAAACATTCTTGTGATGAATTAGAACGCCGAATATTCGCTCCAGATCACAGCGGCCGTCACCAGCAATGGAGGTAGCGTTTCGCGAGGAATGGAAGCATATTCGTGTTGCGGCATATCCGAAATCGGTTGAAAACATGCTCCAAAGGGGTAGTTGCTGTCATTCAGGCTAATGTAATTATGTGATAATGTAATTAAACGTATTTTATAGAATGTCCAAATACTTTTGTGAGCATAGTGTATATCTGTGTATATATAATACATCGTAATGCATTGTTTGTCTGTTTTCTCTAATACCGCTCGAAGGAATCCATTGTGAGATCACCTTTCATCGTGGAGAAAAAGACTCGATGATAACGTCCTCTGAGCCACTTTGCTTGTAGTAGTAGTGCGGGACAGCCGGTGACACTATTAACCGCCTTCATTGCTCTCTTTGAGAACCCCGTGTATTGTATCGATTATCGAAATACTGTTGTTCAAAATTGTGTTCGAGATGAAATACATGAACAGGCGAGATAAGCACAATAACCAGATCGTCTACGTGTAACAGATTGGAAAAAATAAAAATTAGGAAAAAAATATTGGGATACATTAGAATTTTAAAGATTCCAGGTAAAATGACGAACTACCACGTTGGATTACTTATCGGTTGCATGTAGTGTATTAACTAAATCTTTGTTACGTTATAATTATTATAATATAATAGCAATATTATAATTGTTATAATAGTTATCAGGAATAATTAAAGATGTTAAATTGTAACATTATTTCAATAATTCTTTTCGTATAAATATGAAGAAAATGCCTTTTTATATGGCTCCAACCCACGATAGGTTATTGTGTAAACCGATAGCGCATCAGTAAAATAAAAGCGATGCAGTGGAAATTTGCTCCCTTAGAGATCCATTTACGTCTTGCATTTTACCCTTTCTCCCTGTCCACAGTAAAACTTTATTTATCGAGCGAACTTAGTGACATTCGTTTTATCTCAAAGAGAAGACTTAAATACTAAAAGAGGGTGGAGGAGAATAGAACACTGAATTTGGATGTGTTATTATCGATAAAAATGGATAGCACGTGAAACCAACATATGCTGCCTTGCCAAAAACATCCCTGCATGATGAAAGCGGCTTTTTATCTATATACATAGAAAGGAAAGATGGATACGTTAAGAAAAACTAGTCGCATATTTGTATGGAAATATTCCATTTTAACGATGCCATGTTTACGGAATTTCGGCAGCTGCCCCCAACTGCTTCTTTTCGTATAATACTACGTGCATAAAAGATATCGTTTTATTCATGCCTGAAATATGGTCATGCGTCTCTTTTCTCTGTAGTAAACGGATAAAGACGTTTAAGCATTTATTGTTGGGAAATAAGTAATGAGTGGGACTGCATTCGGTGCTGTTATTACGATGGCAGTTTTTTCGAAACTCCATTTGTTCTAAAATTTTCTGATACGGGAAATTTTGCCGTAAAACTTCTTGACTGTGTTGTACATTAAGACACGTGTATGTTTCAAAAAAAAATAAATAAATAAAATAAGCATAAATAAGCCTAATTCTCAAAATACGTAGTTTGCCAGATAACATAGGTCAAAGTTATTTACTTCTTAGTAGATTAATGAACAGAAATCCAAGATCATGTTAATTATTAGCAAACTTGTCTCAAAAGTGTTTACGATGGACTCCAAAATCACCAGAAAATATTAAAAAAAAATTAAACTGTTCCGATTAAAATTAAATAAGACAATCAAACTAACTGATTTTTAAACATCATTAATGATCATGTTCCAAAATGTTGTAATCTTTTTAATTGCCCTTTATTACGAATTCGTTCCTTATACGGGACCCAAATTGGTTACGTGAAATTTCAGCGCAGTCTTCGGCGTGCGGAAGGTTTGTGATTTTTCCTTTAACTTTTTTTGTGAACTCCGATTTTGACCCCTCTGAATATTCTTCAGTCACAACTGCATCCTTTATGTGAATGCAAAGTACTAATTATAAATACCCTTCAAGTCAAGTGTCGGATTATATACGAAGAAACAAACTTATGTGCGATGAGTCCATGCGACTTTTCAGTGAATATCACTGCCTGCGGGGAAATAGCTGAGTCAGTAACCTCCCCGAAGGGAAATAATGCCTAAGAGAACGCACAATCCTGTTTGAGTGTTTAGTGAACTGCCTCTAAGGACGGCATCCTTTATTGTGACAACAAGCAGAAATGATTCGGCAAATAAAACCCACCGATGTAAGTCGCTAGATTGGAATAGGTATCTTCCTTCGCAGATATTTTCGTACCTATTGATTTTGGTAGCGAGCACAAGAAAGGATGGCATTCAGAGTTTTCTTTTCTCCCTTGATTTAAAGCCAGACATCAAAAGATATTTGGGAATGCACACTCGCCTCCGAAGAACTAATGCATGCAGCAAAAGATTGTTTGAAAGTGTACTATGCTGTCTTCATATTGAAGTGCAGATAAAGGTTTTCACAAGGGACTTCTTGTCTTACCTGAAGAATTCCCTGTGTAACGTGGTTTAGCCTTTGTCAATGCTTTCTACGCTTCTTGTAGTTTGAAACTGAGCTGCTGTTGAAATGGTGGAACAGAGATATATAAGTAATGTCAATACTGACGTCAATGCTTCTTGTATTCCCTGTTAGCTGTCATCACCAATTGAAACAGCAGTCGCAAAATCACACATTTTAATTGTAGTAAATATATAGTCAGCTGTTGCTTCCAAAACGTTTGGACAAAATATTTCCTTTAGGAAAGGTTGCTAAACTTTGGCTCTCGTAGCAGATTCTTAATTAGTGTAGATGTTTGCCGTCTTCTGCAATAAATGAGATTCGGTGCGGTTTAATGACAAAGCGTCATCGTTAAGAGTGATTTCCACTTGCATAACAGAATGAAGGAACAAAATTATACCAGTATAACTAAAACTCTTTCGAACATAGTACTAGATGTATACTTTTAATGTCTATTCCCCTAGTTGCATCGTATAGAATAGTTAAATCACAGCTCAAATTCTTTCGTCGTAAAGATCCTACCTCGTATATATGATATTTGAGCCGAAGTATATTTTGCACCGTAACCTGCGCGAAATTATTGAATTGTCGCATCTAAAAACACGTTTCGGTTGGCCCTTTTATTTGATGTTTAATTTAGCCAAAGTATTCATTGCTTGATTTGTTTTCTCATTTATCTTTTGGAATACAAAATTATCTTTTTTGATGGATGATAATAAACGCGCAAATATATCGCGTACACATTAATATAAAAAGAGTTCTATGCGCAGCTGAATAATTAACCCATTTCATGAGTGTGTAATATTTTTTAACAAATAACTCTCCTTCTGATGTTTTTGTTTCGTATGAAAAATGATGAGGAACTACCATCCAAAGTAAATTACCGAAAAACTGCTTTAAAGTATAAATTATTGCTCCATTAGTTAACGCCATAGTATGTGAACTACAAAATTTAATCTTACAGTAAAGGAACAAAGAGAGGGTTACGGCAGAAACAGCAGTTTTATTACCGGAAAATTGATTTGGCGTTAGAATAAGTAAAGTTGTTATGAACAACTCAGAATATTTTATTGTAATGAATGGTTTGCGGGTAATTAAACTGTGAGTAAAAAAACTGGATTTATGATCGTGCTATACGAAGAAAATATTTCATGGTTTTGTGAGTTTTCTAGTGGAAAACGGACCAAGTTTGACGTATTTTCTTTTGATATCAAAAAAAGGCTGTTTCAATAAACGTTTTGAACAAACATTTGATCTGTTGAAGTGATGAGAATTTTCGTCAATGTACTAAGTTTGCCATCAATGTTGTTGCATTTTGAGACTTTGAATGTTATTTTGATGTTCAAGAATACTTGATTTTGTGTATGTAGTTAAATATCAAAACCAAAAGAAGCTATACTCCTGATTAAGAAAACCAAAAGAAGTTTTGATTTTAAAAAAAATCAAAAGAAGTAATAAAGTTAATTTAAAAAAGTAACAAACTTGATTTAGAAAAAACCCAAAAGAAGTAATAGACTTGATTTAAAAAACCACAAGAAGTAACAGATTTGATTAAAAAAAAAAAAAAAAAAAGAAGTAATAGATTTGATTTTTTTTCTTTTTAAAAGAAGAGATAATGTTCTTGATAAACAAATAGGTAATAGTGTTGATAAATTCCTGTTTAATAACTAAGTATATGATTAGATGCGTAAAAGACACCTTCTGTCAGGGTAGAGACTATAAGCAATACTTTTTTTTTTTTACAAACGATGAAGATACTTCTTTTATAAGGTATTTAATTCCCATCTGTGTACGACTTTGTTAGTTCTAATTAAGACCGCACTACTTAAAACGCTCCAAAGAGAATAAATGAAATTTCTTTCAGTGCCAATAAAAAATACAAAATTAGAATATTTCTCGGCTTAATGCTTTTAGAGTTTCGAGAGCAGAGCTTAACCGTGCTTAGTTGAGTCTTAATTAATGCGAAAAGATAATTAAGGAGTGCTCTTTTGGTGAACATTAATCACTTGACATTCTTTCCACGCTTTCTTCATGTATGCTACCGAATGTATCGTTTTGTATGCTGTTTCTCGTTTTCTTGCAATTTAGAGATACCGTATTTGAATATTAATTAAAAATGTATGGCGATCGATTTTTCATTACTTCTAAAGTAGATTGCACCATTTTGTTCGAAATCTAATTCGGAATCTATGATATGGAACTTCTCACTGCATTGTTTGCTGCAATTGCAATACGCAGTGCGTATTCATGTGTTTAAAGCATGTGAGCTGAGAAGTTAATAATATAAAAGGCAATTCCGTTTATGATTGCTTAATTTTGTTGCTAACTGAGCGATGGCTCAGAAATAGTCTCATTTCTTAAAATTCCAGACTGCTGAATCCTGCGTAAGCACTTTTTTCGTGGTGAAAATTTTCATTAAACGTTATCGGAAAGGAATCATCTCAATGAATCTGGGAAATTTTATCAAGAAAACGTATAACACATAATATTACAAAAAATGAAGCAACGTACTTATTCTAGAAATAAGTCATAGCGGAAGACCGTTTAAGAAACTCTGCTCTCCAAGATTCAGCTTGTTGCAGTCGTGCACTTCATCGTCCGTATAACGAAATGTATTCAGTAAATGGGATTTTAATTACTCTTCTCATCGCATTATAATTGGGAAATAAGAGGCAGTTCCGTGTCTAAAATGTTTATTCGGATCTCTTCATTTTGCGAGTGCTGATATAGGGATGTTTCTATTGAAGTGCCAAATCATGTAACAACTTCAACAAGCTATTCTGTCTTCTTTAGTGTTCTACAACTCCAACCTACAAAACGAGTGTTAAGTTATAGTATATACGTAACGCGGGCGCGCTAAGATGTTTGTTTTACAATTTAATTCATTTTTAAAATAAAAGACATTGTAAAATCCGCAAACCTTGCTGTAGAGACCAAATATGGAACTTTTTCAAATCACGACGGGCCTCCAATAAGCGGGGCGGTGGTGTAACACCGGGCGGTGATATCATCTCCTATCTAAAGACAATCACAAACATCCATGTCATCTATCGGACTCGAACCTGTTGGTTGGAGCACATACCCTGACCACTCGGCCAACCAGGACGGCAAAGCATGCGTCCATTAATTAAATTTAATTATAGTTATGCTGTCTGTTTGTTATTGAACATGCACAACCAGCCATTATCACTTTGGTGAACCTTGTTTCCAAGAAAACGGATATCAAGCACGAATGAAAATAAATTACACTTCAAGGGCGTCAATTACTAGCGAAACATTCTCCTGTCATGAGCTCGTGATCCGTTGAAGTAGCTGCTTTGTGAACGCAGTGAGTCATTCCTGTTAGAGCCGTACTCTAAATGCAGAGTGGGTGTCTGTTTAACGTGAAAAGCACGCACTGTACCTCATCTAAAAACGCTATAGCGCTACGCAGTTTGAGATTCAATGAAACCATCAATTCTTTTATTGTTCAGAACATGCGATATCTTTTAGAATTTCGAGTTAGAACAGAAGCCATTGCCAATAGGAATTTTTCGACAATAGTATCAGTTGATGCACCATTCCGTGTGCTTTTCAAGCATGTTCCAATAAACCTTAACACTGATGCATGCTATTAGGACATATTTGAAGTGGTATTAATCTTCAAGTACTGCTTTGAATTTACTACATGACTATACTTCCAGATATAAATAATTTGCACACAGTTCTATACTGTTATATATTCATTTATCGCTTAAAATGTACGTCAGATTCAAATTATAACAGTGAAAGTATCATCAAACTTGAGTCTGGGAGGCTGTTGGAAACAAAAGTCGAATTGTCCTCTTTCTGTGTTGCTGATCTTGTTAAATGTCGCGACAGGCATTCAGCTCATTAAGTTGAAGCGGAATTAGGATCGTAATTGTCAAGTCCACTTAACCTGGTAAAGAACGACGGTGGAAGTACGATATCAGTAGCAGATTATGCAAAGTGCCTTAAAGCGACACACTTGTGCACGTTAGACGGGGTCAAACCACTCTGGTCAATGCAAAAGATGATAAAGTTTGTCGAACATGCGACTGCAGGCTTCAGACCAAAACTCTTATCCCACCACTCATCTCTCAGCATGAACATCAAACTAATAATGGCTTCTCTTCCATTAAACTCGCATAGAATTATACAAAGAAAAGCATTCGGCTTTAATCTCATTTTGCCTTCGTCCTAGACAAAACGTATAAACACTCCCTTCAGGGCTAAATCCAAGAAGATATTGCCAACGCTAAGGAAATATAAAGGAAATTTTATTTCGTTAGACAAGCAATTTCGAGGAAATGTCTTGAGGCAGCATGTTTGTATACGTTATTTAGGAGCAATTAAATTCAACTTCAAACCGCCTTTCGCTAGCCGAAAACATTTTATTAGACTTTAAATGTAATAAGTTTCGAACATTTGGGAAGATAAGTTTTCCGAGATTGCCACGCTTTGCGCTGTATTTATGTCAGCGTGGGACGTGCTTATATTGTTGACTGTCAGCGTGCACTTCGTCGAATGTCTTTGGGTGCGAGACTTACTTGCGCAGAACTGTTTATGCAACACTTAAACTTCATTATTTTGAACACACACACATAACTAACCGAGGACAGATCTCGTTATTACGATATTAATTATTAGTGAAGGCACGCTTTTAAAACATGGTGTCGCCATCTGATTTTTTTTTCCGAATCAAAACTGCATCACACCAGTACGTAGTAAATATCACTGGTGTGCGAAGAAATAATAAGCAGTTATTACCGAGATTGTAATACGTTAATCACTGAAAATTAAGAACATTAAAATATCCGATATTTGGTGATAATTACCCAATAAAATGAAAACGTAACAGCATCTCCTCATTAAGGTATTTTGATATTGATTTTTGTAATCATTGAGAGATATGATATGAATTACATTTACTTCCACAAAGATTCAAATTAACAGACTCAGCCTTTCACTGAGAGACTATTTACAAGACGGCTTTTCAGGAAATTCCATTAGTTAGATAATCGGCTTACAAGATGAAACTCTTTATCGATAGCTTATAAGACCGCACTTCATTTATTACGTAGTGAGAAAAGAGGATTACTGAAGTGCCCGAATCTCTTACTGTGTGGAGTCGTGCTGTGGAAATTTCAATACAGACTCGTTCAGAAGAAAAGGGGCAGATTCATTTGGTGCTCTTCTGGGAATTCTGTCTAGTTATCCATTGAACCGTACAGTTGCCAAGCTGAAATATGTGAACTGATGTAACCCGATAGTCTAGTATGCACAAAAATCGCTTTCTGTAGAATACTTGGGCCCGTTTTACTCATAAATAGTAGACTATTTATGAGTAAATCCAAACAGCGTGATGCCATACTGAGTGTAAATTTTTGGCGCCCTCAGAAAAATTATCGAAGTATTTGTGCTGTAAAAATAATAAGTAAAATAAATCCGCAAACAGATAAAGCATGGAAGTATTAGGTTACGTATTTTGATGTGTTGATAAAAAAAAAAAAAAAAAAAAAAAAATATATATATATATATATATATATATATATATATATATATATATATATATATATATATATAAAGACGAGCGCAAGTGACATTTTTTTCAAAAGAAATATTTATACTAATCAAGATGTCTGACACTAAAAAAAAAAAAATTGTACCGATAATATTAGTATCCAGGGTAATGCTTCAAAGTTGGCTTGAAAACTTTAAGAATCACTCCTATGAATCTGATTCTTCAGCTGTAAAATGGTGTTCTCAAGACCACTTGACTGCTTAAGTGTCTTAAGTTCTTCCAATACGTGCTTTAATCCTATAATTTTAGCTATTATGGACAAATGAGATGTCAGCCTGGTTGGCCGAGCAGTTAGCACACTCGCTTTCTAACCCAGAATGCGGGTTCGAATCCTTCAGTAGGCATCGGAAGGATTATAACCCGAATCTTGTGAGGCAGTGGTAAGGTTGCTAGAAACAAAAATCGAATTGTCCTCTTTGTGTGTTGCTGAACAGCCATCTTGTTAAATATCGCGACAGGCATTCAGCTCATGAAGGTGAGGCGTGCTCAGCGTTTACACTCAGCAATGAGAAAGAAGAATTCGGCCTTAACAGTGAAGACTACCGGAGTGAATGCGACTAAGCTACACTTCCGGCGAAGCCCGATGACTGGTCCCTAGTCGCTCAACTCCTCTTTAACGCTTTCTGGATTCCTTGCCTATGTTCGTCGATTCTCAGCAGTTCAAGACTGGAACCATGCATTCTCGTGCACTCACCCTGTTGTGCTTGAGCATCAAGACCTAGTTCATTGACAGCACGACACTGGAAGACTCGCCTCGGAAACCGACTGAGACAAGTAATTCCTTCCATTACCAGGAACGTTTGGGAGAGCTCAGAGTTGCTGCGAGCTAACGGGATCATCTTTTCATATATGGATGAAATGAACCTTAGGTATCTCTTATTAGAATTCTCCAAAATGTCCTCCTAGTGATCTTTATGATCCGATTGTTTTTCATTCCACAAAACAGGCCAAATGATCAGTAGAACACACGCAGTTTACACATACAGCACACTGGCCTCATCGCCTTAGTTACATTGGCAGTAATTCCAAACAACAAACAGCTACCTTCCTTCTACCCACCACTAAAATTCCTTTTAACTCCCTGATCCTCTTGTGGTCGATTTCAGCCAATCGTGATTTTTTTCTTGTCCACGAAATCAATAAAAGTTAATCAGCAAGGGTTGTACGTATTTCGATTCTTCCTTTTTCTACATGTTGTTCAACACCTTGATGTAAATTTCACCATTTATCTCAAGCCTATTAAGATTCTTGACACGCATACATATCGCATTACAATCTGTGTTTGCCTTTCTTCCTGGAATTCTTTATGAACTGCGAGTTTTCGTCTTTCTCATAAATGAATGACTGCAAAACCCAAAGGATTACTAATTCACAGAAATTAAATTCTACGACAATTCTCAAATTTAACCATACTTGAAAACGAAATGGGACCTAACAGTAACGGTCTTGTCCTGATCTGATATTTAGCCTGTTTTTGAGATATGAAAACTCACTTTATGCAATGCACGCAATGGGCAGGTTTTGACCAGACCCAGTCTTTTGGTTTATTAGAAATTTGCATGACAGCTTTTGGGATGAGAGTGATGAAGTACTCCTTACATAGTTAGACACCTGGTTGGCAGAGTAAAGCGGGTTTCATTTTGGTGGTATTTGATAAAAATTATTGGGAAAAATTATAATGCTTGCAGTAAACCGCATAGAGATGTGTGGTGAAATTTGTTTTATTAGTGCTAAATGAAGGAATTACTTTCTGATAGTTCGAATATAATGTACAATTCCATGCAGTTTTGTGATCTTTAATGTTGGAAGATCTCTTCCAAGATTGAAGATCAAAAACGGAAGATTGGAACATATCTTCCATTTTAGAGCGATATTTACGCTTTTCTTGTATGAACCATATTGCCCAGCACTCAAAAAGCTATATTTCCTCCTCCTGCTCTAGATGGCACCTTCAGCAATTGATTGAAAATACAAATTGATTCAACAGCTGATTTCTTCTCTCACAATTCAAATGAAAGGAGCCTGGTTTCACATTCCTTCGACAAGTTGCATTTCTTTATGCCACCAGTTACTATGAGCTTACAGTCCAGCTTTCAACGCTGGACTGTAAGCTCATAGTAACTGGTGTAAGTACTCATCCTCATCTTTGCTACTACTACCTCGTCCAATAAAATGCCAGCATCAGTTTTCCTTTTATCACATTAAACGCATTCAATAAGAAACGACTAAATTTTTTTATTTGTCTTCCTAACCTTTCCAACTCACGGAATATCTATACTTGATATGTTTTCGACCTGTCACTGGTGATTTTTCACTTTGTATTTAGGCTTCACATAAACGGATCACAGCATATTTGTCCTCTTGTACCGACCCACAGGTACAAATTATTGGTGAAATTCCAATTGCATATATGTTTATTAATTGACTTTTTAGTGCAAGGTTTCTGGAATATCACCTTATTCTGCATCCTTGTATCCCACATGTTGAAGGTGTACATTAATGGATGTATGGGGCTACTATACGTATAGTAACAATACTATATATATATAACCAAAACACAACCAACTGCATTTTCCAGGTATTTATAAAGTTATGTGCGACTGTAGTCGACCTTATTTCACTACGTCTTGAGGAACATAGACATCACATCTCCTACAGAAGAACTCGAGCGAGCGCCCTTTCCAGTCATGTTCTTTTCTCCGTGAACTCTAACCTAGAAGGACGTCAACACCAAATTGATTAGGACCGCACGACCAATTTATATATATGCAATCATGAATTTGAAAGACGAATTGCAGAATCCAAAGAAATAGTTCTGGACCATTCAAACGTGAACAACAATCTGAGCTGCAATTTGCCTGATTCCCATAGCGCAGTAATCCAGTACTGGCGCTCTAAAATCAGCTGTCACACACATTCTACTCACGCTAACAATAATACGCCATCACCAATTCAAATATGACTGTTGCTATTCGTCTTCTTTTTATTAAGCTCGAAAGTCCATGTTTTTACCTTGTTAGTTTTATAAGTTTTGTGT
Source organism: Typopeltis vanoorti (assembly GCF_054136105.1). Classification (NCBI taxonomy): domain Eukaryota; kingdom Metazoa; phylum Arthropoda; class Arachnida; order Uropygi; family Thelyphonidae; genus Typopeltis; species Typopeltis vanoorti. The sequence continues at coordinate 11,265,323 of NC_143559.1, read as the reverse complement.
TATTTCTTACTCACCTGAAGAAGTCGGGACACCGATGAAACTAGTCGTGATTCATTAAAGTTTTTTATGCTATACTTTCTCGGGTTCTAATCAGTTTAAATATTATTTTTCTAAATAAATAAATAAATAAATACTATATATATATATATATTCGTATATATAGTGCAAAGTATTCCACCCCTTCCACTTAATTCAAGAGAGAACTTTATTGTCACATCATTATCGTAAGGGGAATTTCTTGCTAATTTATTTTAGCGAAATTTTTCGTCCGTTGACATATCAGTTATTTTTCATGAAAACTATGTTAAGAACTCTCGAATCAACAACTTACTGCTATTGGTGTTATTACTTGATTCATGCAAAACATTCATAATGAGGGAAGGATCCGACCATATTAACTAAGGTATTGCAGATGCCTATATGTCAAGTTTTAAAGTTTTATTCAGCTGATACTGCAACCTCCACCGACAAGTATCCACAAGCCACGATTTTAAGGCCAAAATATTTCGAGATGAAACTTTCGTTTTTATGGTCTCAAAGAATTCGAAGCCTCACCTGTGAAGATAATGTAATTTATACGTCGGTTAAGATTTTGTGTGTCAGTTTTTTGACTGGTGTATGGCTAGGATCGAATTACTCCAATGTTACACAGGAACAGTGTGTGGTTTGGCGAAATTGACTGTTTGTTACAGCTTGATGTTGGGAAAACGGTAGCAAGGGTCAACATCATGTGGTTCACTGCTTCTCAGCTCTTAACTCAGCTGCGCCACGTGCGAGTCGCCCATCGATTCCATACGTTTTTTTAATACAGAGATGCTTCGGCAAAAGAAGAAATAACCTGAAAAAAATAAAGCCTTGTATCTGCCCCCCCCCCTTCAAATAATGCGAAGTTCCTGACGCAGTAATTCACTTTCTCTTAGTTTGCATATGTTTTCTTTTAGGATGATGCTGTTTACGTCAGTCATTACACGTGCAGGAATCAAAAAGTAAAAATAACGTTTAGTAAGATTCTTCTCAAAAATTCTTATCTCGGTTCGTATCATATAATAATGCATTGGTGGATCAGACTGGGGTGGACTCAGAGAAGGATTCAATCTCACTGCAATTGATTTAAACTAGTGGATAGCAAAACTTAATTAGGTCAATTTCTTGTTAATGAAATGCAGAGAATGCATTTTCCTGGAGAGAAGAGAGTAGATTTACTACAGTATTTAAGGCTTTATATAATTGTATACACAAAATCGCTTTATCGATTCCTAATAAGGAGGGTACATTATTTTAAAATATATGGAGAGTGAGAAAACTCCGGAAGGAAAATTCTCTCCACATCCATACTTTGTAGCATAACATGGCATAGAATCTAATAAAAGTAAGGATTGTTAAAATGATGACTGCGGAAACGTACAGTATGGGAAATAGAGGTGCGGTTTGGGTTCAGTTAACGGAATCCCAGCGAGATCATCTTATTTTACTAATGCAGTTTTCATTAGAAATTCATTTGGATGAGTTTATGACAAAAATGCATCTCACAGCCAGAGAAGTACACGACAACTCGGACTTACCTGAATATAAAAGATGGAAAAACTGACTACAGCGGATAGGAGTTTACTGAAAGCTGTTGTGCCTTCCTTCCTGCAGGAAGAGAGAAACAAACAAATGAACAATCCTTTCCAACAATCACGTTGAAGTTTTTCCTACAATCATAAATACTGAATTCCATAATTCCAGTTTCGAGAAGCGTACAAAAGCAACCCCCCCCCCGAATAATGTTCATGGTCAGTGTGGAGCAAAATTCGCCATGATTTGACCAAACGCTACGGGTGAACTGGAATGAAGTGACAAGTTGCGATGCAGGCATTAAACGAGATTAAGTTTGATTATGACGAACACAGCGAATGTCGTTAACCAGTGATTTTTCCCATCTATTAAGCACTTTCTATGTGGTATTATAGTGGGAGGATACTTCTCCTGATTAGCACGAGAATTCTCTGCTATAGTGTCGGGAAAAACGAACACTGGACGCTATATTGACATTCTGATTAATGTTTTGTTTGTCTGTTGATCTGTGGAAATAGCCCAGTTGCTACGTTGCAAAACGGGATTTTATATTACGCTCTCCAGCAGAGAGTTAACCCTGCAAATATCCTAGCTCTTCCTATAAATAAAAGCCAAGTCATTGGTTATGAGGGAGAATATCACTATTTCTGCCTAATTATTTTCTGAAAAGATGGCCCAAAATACTGTGTTAATTTATCAGCATCTAATGGAAATTATAACGAGTATAATTACATGTGTGATTACATCCAAATGTAGACGAAAAGTATATTCAGATTTGTGTACCTAAAACTTCTCCAAAATTCTCAATCTGTCTAGGAGAGAACAAGTCTTCTCATAGCTGATCCTTCCCGTACAGAATGACTTCAACTTCTATCTCACAATGTTTCCGCGCTGTGTTTTCTACAAGTACTTCCATTACCACGGATCCACTGAGCTGTCAACCATTCTTCCACTTTCTGTTGGGCCTGTTGAAACAACAGCCGCCTAGCATCCCTTTTCAGTCTAAGTGCAAACAACAAAACCTGCTTCTCTTCTGTCTCTTTTATTCCACTTACTTCTCTTCTGGAACCTTCCTCATGAAGTTCTTCAAAACAAATACAACCAACAACTTCCCAAGAAATTTGTCAGAGTTCTTTCTCGCAGCAACCTCACACACGACATCTTATAGGTTAAAAAAAAAAAAGTACAAATTCATGAAACTAGTGTCGGAATTATTTTTAAGAAAGGTGTCATTAAAATAATAAATCGCGAAAAAAGTTAAATACCGAAGGATACAAGCTATTATTACGAAATATTAGGCAAAAAGGCTCAAGTTTGTTTTTCCCTTTTTTTACGATTTTGCTCAAAAATCGTAATGAAATGAATATATATTTCGGTCTGAATTCCTGTATATGTTACTCATTTCCCCTACATACTGTGTTCTCATAAGATATATCATTTAAATTACGTTGACTAATGCATATTACAAGAAAATTTGAACTCTTCAATCAGGCTTTAGATTTTGTTCTACTTCTACATTACGAGATTTTTTTTTGTCGATGATATTTTCCCGACGAGTCTAAAACGTATCGCAATACTTGGAGCAATAGTCCCTCCCAAACATTGCTGGTTTTTTTTTATCTAAAAATCATTGTTTGCACTTCTTCAGATATATTCCGTAAATCAATATAGAAATGTTCAACAAATGATACTCCAGAGAGAAAGAACAATGGTTTTGATAGGTTTATTGAATTTATCCGTTATATTAATGCTAATATAACATTAATGTTATATTTTTATATTGTTAATTTTTCATCTGTTATTGGTGTCGTAAGGTCCAACAATAACTAGAAATATTACGTTGAACAGAGGTAGTCCAATTATAAATGAATTTTTTTATCATTTTGTAATGCCAAAGTTACACGAAATCTAGCACGTTCCACTCTCCGTATATTAATAACAAGTATAACCAACAACTCGCCAAGACAAATGTCAGAGTTCTTGCTCAGCTCTCACCTGCAACCTCACACATGACACCCACACCTGGTTTGTGGTTATTGTTTGTTTAGTTTTGGATATTACTATCATTTAGATGTTGTTTTATACGAAGACAATGACAGATGATCTCACGACTTTGTTCGAAAGGTACTTGACCTAGAATTACAATAATTTATTCGGTGTAGCACCCGAGGTGTTGGTGTTAGTAAAGCTACTGCACGTGAAGATTAATCAGCCAGACGGGTAGCACCTCAGGGACATATGCTGTTATGACGTAATCAGGGGTAAGCAGAAAATATAGCATGAGTTGATAAGATTTAATTTATCTACCAGTACTATAGGTATGTATAAATTTAATTGTGATTCAGGCATCGATCAAGGGGAATTTTACTTTTACAACAATTTACAATTATCTCTTCCATTCTTAATTTTCTTAGAAAATGGTAATTTATAAATTTTCGATCAGATGATCGCAGCTTGGTGGGCTGAACTTTGAACTTCGCAAACCACGAGCCGGTCTCGAACTCACAGGAAATACCGATTAATTCTGGTGCATTTCACAATATTAATAATATAATATGATTATTCGTTTTCATTTATTCCCTCCATATACTGCAGCTCATTCCTTAGGAGGGAATTTATAAAATTAATTTGGTATTATCTGTAACTAAAATTTTAAGCCATCTCAGTATTAGTTACAATGGGATCACCATTGGTGGCAATATTAGGGAAAATGGTGGCAAAAACAAAATTATATGATGTGTCAAAAATTGTGTAAAGCCGTGTTTGTTGATGTTCTTACAATGCAGACTATATCGTCGTTTTTGTCTACAGGGCATGGAACATGTCGTAGAAAGGACCCGTCTATGTGAAGCAATTGCAATAGTTTTTTGACATCACCAGATTTTCTTATTAGTTTATGAAAAACCACATCACATAAATGCCTTCCATTTTCGATTTCACAAAGATAGCTACGGAAGGTTCCGTGACTTATGGGCCATCCTGTATTATCGCGGTACACCTCAGACCAAAGCTGGTGTTTTCTTTTCTCGATATTATAGCCTTTCCTCAGTAGCAGCATTTTTAATGCAAAAAGATTGTTTCACTAAGCCTACATTCAATAATGATCTTATTTAATATTAATACATGTTAATGAGTTTATCGTAGATGTCTTCGGAGAATGAGCTACATAAAATATTCATAGGATATGCAAGAAACACCGAATATTTAAAAAAAAAAGTAAATAAAGTGAATCACAGAAGTAATACAGAGAACTGCTATTTCAAAACATTGCATTAATAAATTTTAATTATTCAGCTTAGCGTACTTAAATATTCGTGTGGTTTCTCTACTGCATTTGTTTAGTTGCTACTGCTTCGACTCTGGTAAAGATGATTTTCGTTTGTGGTGCATATTTGGCTAAGTTATTTTAATTTGATTTTTAATAAAACTTGAAAGAATTCGGTATATTGATCGAATAATGGGAAAACAGATGAAATGAAAGAAACACGAGCAGAATAGAAATGGTTTTTCATTAAGCACAATGCGATTTTGACCGTAGAATAGGACTGATAATCCTATCGCATATTTGCTACCATTTGCATTTGAGTAACACCTGAGCTCTTTAATTAAAGTTATTTATCACAAAGGGAGAATAGTAATTCAACGGGATGTCCTAATTTAGGAACTGGAATGCTATCAGTAAGTCGAGTTACAAATGCAACACAGTTAGTTGAAGCAACTTGAAGGCAGGTGAGAGAATGCAGTGAGTTGTAGTAGCCAAAAGGACAATTTCATAACAAGATTCATATCCATGCAAAAAGACTTGAATGAAATGTTTTAATCATAATCCAACCAAGGAAGGATTAAAAACCTTACAGCCTTTATCAGGATTAGATGATTTGGAAGACATGATTGTAACCCTTCAGTACTGGTCTTCGACTAGCAGCCCGGAGGTATCAGTCAGCCTCTTGAAGTGTGGATGACTTCGGTAACCATGTTCCCGATAACTATTTACTTGAATAAGCAGCGAATACAGGTACACTACTGTTCATACTTATCAAATGGCTTCTATTAATATATTAAAAACAGTGAGGGGTGGGGGGAGAAGATTTAAATTTCAATTTCTTTCCCGAATAGCTGATTTTCTATTCTTTGTTTGTTGATAATAATTGCTTTTATTTTGATTAGTGGTATTGTTCTTTTTAATCGCAGATTCATCTGTAAATAATATGTTATGAAAGAGAAATATAACACTAAAACAGGGTACGTATGATAAACGACAGAATTTTACAGATTTTGAAAAATGACGCTGGTTGAGGCATTAGTTCGACATTCTACTGTCAGCCAACCGGTGAATAGGGATGGAGGAGGGATATACTCTGCTCACTGGAATATAGGTCAGATTTCAACATACGATTATATTTTATGATTATATTTCTTCATATTGTAGCGTTGATACCCTACCTCGACGAGATTTTGGAATCCATGGAGGCGTGATATAATAATAATGATATATTTTTAATATTCGCATAAAAATGCGAGATGTGTTCCAAGAAAATCCAGAAGTGTAAGTCAGCCAGAGCGGGAATTTGGATCCTGTATGAAGATCCAAATGAAGATTTTATCAGAAAAATAGCTGGATTTTGTTTTGATGGCAGTGGAGATGACAACATTGACCTCCTCCTACTGAAGAATGCCATATTAGCCGGTATCATATGCAGAGATCAGAGATCTTTTTCCTTCCGCTAAACAGCAAACTGGCTGTAGAACACAGCCAGTTTTAATCAGGCATAATACACTGGCGTTACCATCAGTTAATTCAGTACTTCCAAAATCTAATTCAATTATACTGAAAATATGAACTTCGAAAGTTTAGATTTGGTTTGATGTCGTCATTTGCACTCGTCTGTTGTAGAAGAATATTCAGTAGTTAAGAAACTGGCGCATACGGCTATGGGCGTCCCAGAGGGGGGCAAACGGCGCACTTGTCCCCTGAGATCTACTTGTGGGAAAAAACCAAATAATTAAATAAAAATTTATTGATGTAATTATTTGTCTCCAAGCTTGTGTCCCCCCCCCGAAATTTTTCTGTGGATGCCCATGCATACGGACCTATTCAAAAAATGGTATTTACTATAGTGAACAACACATTTCTTTGAATAGGTACGTATAGATCCCTATTTCCTTGTTGAATAGGGTCGCCATTCTTATTGCTTCTGAAGTAATAAAAAAGGTCTATTCACTCCTAAATTTTTCACTGACTCCAAATGAGATGAATTCAATTTTTGGTTAGCCAATTACAAATGGAATTTGCAGTTTTTCCTAAGATATAACGTTTTCTGTATTTTTTCTCGGCACTAATTCTCAAAAACCAAATCTAATTATGAACTCGAATTACGCTGAAAGTAATACTTCGTAACATCGATTAGCAGCTCTCGTTATGTTCAATTGTGACGTTTGTTTAATATAATGGATGCATATTTAACCCATGTTGGTGTTTTTTTTTTTGTTTCTACCACACACGAAAAGGTTTTCTGTAAATCTATATAAATCTGTAAAACCCTGCTCTAGAGATCAAACATGGAAATTTTCCAAGCCACTTTAGGCCTCCAGTAAGCAGAGTGATGGTCTCTCACCTGGCGAAGAAGTTCATCTCCCCCTCCTATAGGCAATTAGAAACATCTATGCCCACAGCAGGATTCGAACGCGCAGCTTCTTGTGGTTGGAGAGCGGATATCATTCGTGTTGTTTTCTTTTAAATACGGCATCATCCTTACAATTACTATTTTGTTTTAATTCACTCCTCTGTTTTTTTCCGTTCTTTGCGACACTCATTTATTTAAACATCTTTAAGGGATTGTAATTCTGCTGAAAGCTACAGTGATCAGATACATCTCATCATTCTTAATCGGCTTCGTATCATTTTTCTTTCGAAACCATAAAAGAGCCACTAAATTTGTTTCTTATTGATCTAATGGTTTTGGAAAGCGAGTTTTCGTTTGAGGAAATTCACGAGGGCATAGACCAAGATTCATTTTATCTTAAATCAAAGTATTATATGAATAACTTGATTCTAGAAAGAGAGATGAAGGAAAAATTGATTCAGGTCCCTTCAAATGTAGCTTCTCTTTGTTAAGCTCTTGAGACGAACAGCAAATCGAACGAGTGCAGCGGGTCATCTCCGAGCTTATGCAACGGATAAATCATGGAGATCATTAATTCCGTAGAAGTGTATTTTATCATTAACAGTTAATGAGTGTGTTCATCTTAAATGCATTCTTTCTCATTTTGTACACATGGCTGAAAAGTTGTCATGTTTGAAAAAGCAAAAATGATCGTCTGGAAAATGCATTTTTTGTTAATGCCATTAACAACAACAAAAAAAAAAAGTATACATATAGTATACAAAAATATCGTACAGTTAAGAATCAGGAATTTTGATGGATGTACACTAAACAGGCATGCACAGTGACATTAGCATGTTATTATATACGCGTTTTTATTATTTTTATACCAAAAATTACCAAATGACTCCTACGAAGTCCGACTCTATTTGAAGGAGCACAGTCGGAGTTACAGGAAAGACAAAGAAAGAAAAGAAAAAGACGAGTGAAATAGAAATGGGAAAGTAAGTAAATCTATGAACAGTTAAATATAACAGTAAGAAAGATAAAAAAAGAAGACAAAAGGATGTTAAAGGGCTCAAAGGGAGAAAAAAGGCAAGAAAAAGTTATCCTGCAAAGAGAAACTTGCAATTCATATTCTGAATTTCTTTGTCGTGTTAAAGAAATTTTCAAGTCACTAAATTATGCAGTTTGAGAAAAGAAAACATGCGAAAAATTGATTGCGAGCTGTTCTCTGGAAAAATTCTTTGTCGGGTATGGACAATGGTTGTGATACTCTTTATAAACAAACATTAAATGCGATTTTAAGTGTAAACAGCTATATTAAATGCTATATTAATATATTTAATAGCTATATTAATACTACATTAAATTAAATGCTAATTGGTATACCAAGTTAGTAATTAATTCATAATTAAACTGCTCATATTATGTCTGGCTGTAAACGTGCTACTGAAGCCCAGCATTTTCCTCGTTAATATTTCGATGCATACTGCAACACGCGTGCATCTAAAAGCATTCGGATGTTGTACGACAAGACATCTCGAGCGCCTCCGTAGCGCAAGAACCACCAGGAAAAAGAGCACATAGCACCATGCGATTGGAAAACCCCTGAGTTCCATTCTTGTCACGACGAGATAATTTCAGCTGAAGTTGAGTTAGCTGACCTCACACGGAGGCACCGGAGATTTCCTTCCCATGAACGGGGGGTTTCATCCAGAATATAGGCAAATCGGTCAAAGAACAAACACACGCAATTAAAATCAGAAATATTATTACTGGTGGTAGATGACATGATGTGTAGATAGAGGGTTAAATATTTCAGATTGTGGTGTGGGATGCCATCTCACAAGGGATGACATTCCAGTAATGTTAAATGCTGTTTGGTAGTCCATGACTCAATGACTGATGTGAACTCCACCATTGCAGGGTATTTTATAAAAGAATTTTTTTAGTTCTGTTTGAACTAAAATTAATGGTACTAAACAGAAAACATTACACGGTGATTAAAACGACTGCTTAGTTTTTAAATAAGTTTACAAATCTGTAAGAATGCTCGTTTTCTTGTGACAGGCTAAACAGCTAAAGATTTAATAAACAGTTAATTTTTGTGATTCATGAGGATAACGTAGTTTTAATATAAGCGATACTTCCGATTAAAATTTTTATCTTGGAATATTCAGGTAAACTTGAAAAAATGTCGATAATTAAATAGCATTTAATTATCGACATATCGAAAATCTTGGGTGACATTAACCAGCGTTTCGTGACTGGAACTGCGTAGCTAATTTCATTTCAACTTGTACTCCATCTTAGAGAGGTACCTTTTTTTTTTTTTTTTTTTTTTAAAGAGAAAACTAAATATTTTCCTTTTATCTTGGAGGTTTTCAGTTAACATGCAAGTACACTAAAACAAACTCAGTAATAAATCGGCTATATCAATTTACAGAATAACAACGTTCTCCTTGAGAGAAAGGCGACTACCCTTTACTTCCGAAAGGAGTCATTAGAACGGCCTGAATTATTTGAGGAGTCATTATCCGTAAGTAGTGATCTTATTTCGACCTAAGAGCAGTCTTCTTGTGCCCTCTAATTTTGCCTTTGTTAGCCATAATCACTTTAGTTGTTAGCAGGAAGAAAAAAAGTAAAATAACTACTCCAAGGTAGTCGTTCCCTGAGTGTGTCTGCTGTTGTAATGAGTGCATAAGAGTAATAATGATGCCCCTGTACACCAGTTTGCTAAGCGAAACAAATTAGTGGAAAATTAGCTACAGATGAAAATAGACATATGCTGTTATTCTAGAAATATTATATGCACTGCTTTGTATACAAGATAGTAACTCATTTTGTACTCATCTAGTACATACAAGATAGTAACATCTTGTATGTACTAGTACATACAAAATAGTAACTCATTTAGATAATGCTAAAAATCATCTTAATGAAGCCTTGATTTTTATCAGCAGTCCCATAAAAAGTATTTCAGACGATTATCGAATACATCGCTTAATTTATCATTAATACTTTGCCCCGATCTCCTTAGAATTCTTACTCTTTGATATTGCATTCTTAACCTCATTTGTGTTTCTTTCGGCTTTAATTTCATTCTTTTTTTTTTTTTTCTAGTATTCATACAATTCGCCATCTGGCTTCTTTTTTCTTCTTTACTACATTCATTGTACAACCAGGGAGTGTGCGTTATATTTCGCTTCCACACATGGAAACTATTAAAAGAACGGAAGCGAGGCATTTGATACAATAAATTTTGACTGTTATTTTAACAGTTAATTAAATCCAGATATAAAACACGTGATCAAAATTGTAATTATTGAAATGACGCCAAAATGGGTACAAGAAGACTAGGTGATAGTTTTGTAATAAGATCACAGTCATTCTACAACCGAGGATGAGTTACGTGTTCTCAGACAGAGGTTGAAGTTTTTACCCGTCCACTATAATATGAGGTAGTCTGTAACCATTACACATAACAGAGAAACACCTAATTGCTTTAGTTATTTTTTTCACTAATCTCAATACTCCAAATCTTAAAAGTTTTGATAATAAAATTTCAGGGTCCTTCCTTTAGGCTGAAGTTTTGGTCATTCTTGAATTAATAAAGGTTTAAGAAAATTAGTCTCATCAGCAAATGCTTTTTGACTGCTACAACTCTGATATTTTGCATAAGGTAAAGAATGTAATATAAACTGAGTAATGTAGAGGAAGAATGAACACATCGCCAAAGTAACAAACAATTATAAGGGCATAGAAATAGTAAAAAAAAAAATAACGAAGAGAAGAAGAGGTAGAGCTATGCACTGAAAGAAACTAGCGGTAACTGGCAAAGCGTAACTTAGTGAAAAGAGAGAAGCAAAGAAACTACCACTTCGAAGGAGAAAAAAGAAATTGATATCCAGAGCAGCTGACGTTCGCGCTAGTTGAGCCAAGCCAGTTAGATGGTTTTGACAGTTAAAAGAAAATCAGTTTATTCAGTCGAAACTTGTGAAGAAAATAGATGAATCACTTTGCAATGCATTCTGTCATATCAGTTTAATTACAACATTTATTACCAGAGTATTACTAAATAATTATGACGATATCTTCGACTTTACCTTTGATGGATTGATAAAGACTTCCATTTTGAATTACTGAGTCAATACAGTTTCATTCTAGCATTTCGATAATAGAAATGGTGTGTCGCTCCCACAACAATTAGTGCTTATTTAGTGCTAAATCTAATTTTCATGCACGACGCATACTTTAGGGGTCTTACCTACTTCAGTCTGTTCTAAATGCCAGCTCCAAAGGGAACAAAAAAGAGTAGATCTTTCAGAATATCCATCTACTGTGATAATTTTACCTTTCGAAGTACTTAAGAAATAAAAATACGTTTCGCACACAAAGACTTCCATTTTGTCACTTCTTTCATAAGTAAGTGCTAATGAGCGCAAAAAGAAGGAACATTTAAGAAGCATTTTCGCCGTCATTTCTTTTCGAGGATCGAAATTTCTTTGGGAAGAAATAAATACATATTTTTACGAATGCCATTACAGAGATGAAAAGAGGATAAAGAAATAAGCGCTAATGTGTTGAAGAAATGAGAGTTTTTTTAGATAATCGGCATGCACGTGATCATCAGAGAAAATTAATGAAAGTTTGTCTTTGTTCTTCTGAATTCTAAGTGCAAATCACACAAAAGCTTTTAAGAAAGCGTTCCGCTTTTGATATTTCAAACAACTTCGAACTATTAAATAAGTGGCCTCTTGAGGATCTTTTTTCTTCCAACTGAAATTTTGTTTTCCTCCTGTAAATCCATAAGCAGCTTACAGACTTCTTCATCTTTCTGATGTGGTAGAATAGAAATGTCGGCCATTATCCACATGTAAACTAAATAAAATAAATAACAAAAACTTAAGAGATCTACCCGAAAGAACTTTTGTGTTTTTAAGTTTCTTTTTAGTACAAATCCTAAACTCTAAAACGACTGAAAAGAAATCTGTATTCTTGAGTGACCAATTCTTTACGTATAATCATTTTTATCTTAAATATTTGGAATAGTTACTTTATCTCAATTAGGATTTAACAGTCATACTGCGCATCCTTCTGTCTCTCTATCATTGTGTGTATTGTGAGTGAAATTTCTTGTACTAGTCAAAAGAAACGGTTGTTGCAGTAGTCATCACAGACAATCCCCTTATTAAGAAAGGGAAATAAATGGTCTAGTGATGAATTATATTCTTTTTTTTATCAAACTTGTCACCGGTTTGATAGTACATGTTACAAATGAAATAACATATATTTAACTATTGTTCTCATTCCTATTTTATCCTGCGCTAAAGAAAAAAAATAATTTAAAGTTAAATATCTTTGGAACTAATTTCCTAATGCATTGCTGCATCGAGTTTCCACTGATCAACCCACAATGAAGTTCAAAAGAGATCTTAGTATGACTCTCCATAATTTAATTACACGAGTCTATATCGCTATATTATGTTTCAAATATTGTGTTTAATTGTATTATTTTGTTAATACAAGAACAATAACATTATGACGAATGATAATTTTGAAACATTTAATTTTACATTTTCAGTTAGTCTGATTGACTTTATTCATCTACTCCAGCAGATAGTGGCCGCGAAAACAACTCTTTAAATTGCACTAAAAGAAAGCAAGAAAAGAAGCAATATAATAAAAACTTAGGGGATTTACGAAGACAAACTTTTGATCAGAACCGTATTTTGACGGGATTCTGTTCCTCCATGAAAAAGAACAGAAAAGCAAATTTTTAAGCCGAGGAATTCGAGGCAGAAATCTTTTAGATACAGGTATCAAATTGGAGACAAACTTAAGGACACCAAAGAAAACGTCACAAAGATCGTACAGATTAGTTAGAGAGATTTTTTCTCCGTATTAGTGCACATAAGAGCTTCACATTCTGATAAGATGAAACCGATTTGTGTTATCTGAACTCAATCGCTTAAAAGTAGCATATGTAGAATCCCAGTTATGAAGGGAAAAATTAATTTGTAATAATACTGGAAAGCCTTCGGTTTGTTGAAAGAATATCAACATGAATTTGTACTCTAAAATCATTTGAAGTATTACACAAATTGATTTTCAAGAAATATAATCGTATTACAATCAAGAGTTAAAGATTATCATATTATTCATTTAACTTTCTTTCTTTTCGTCTATAAAATGACTGCGTTTAATATTCTAGACATAACGTATCTTTTCTGTCATTTCCTTGAGATGTTTTGCAAATGTTTTGCATATTCAAAGGATATGTTAGGTATTCATTTTGTGCCTATTTTGAACTTTTTTAAATACTTCTATGGTGCAGTACCTATTTTGATATTTATTACCATTTTTATTTTATAATATTTTGATTATTATCCGAGTATTTGGCAAGTGTAAATTCATATTTGAATGATCATCATAAGATAGTAGACCTTTTTTTCTTTACATATATTTACTAAACCTACTTTAATTTTTTTTCTTGACAACTTTAAATCGCTATTTGGTAATGCAAGATTCGGTCATACGAAATAATCGTATAGTTACCTTTTTTCTAGCAAAGTGAAGTGAACTAAACCAATTCGGCTAACTACATTTATGCTTCCCGTGAAAAAAAAAGTAAGGTGAATTATCTTTTATTCGGTTTTGTTTATAATTTGATATTAATGATGTCCCACCGATTAGAAGAATCATATATATACACGTTCCATATTGCCTGAAATCGCATGCTTATATTATACACCCAAATAATTTCACTAGCTTTTCATTTTACATAAATCTTATTCTCTTTTTGCTGTCCCAGAAGAATACAACGTGTGCACTTCATTAAAACTAGATTGAATTTTGTAGTGTGGAATTACAGGTTTAATATTGCGTTGGTTTCTGGTGACTTGTTGAAACGTGAGACATCTTTTTATCGAGTGAAATTACATATTTTCAATTTAATGCTACGTGAAAGTTATAATGCATTTGTGACACCTCAGTAGAGTTTCTTTTATGGAATGTTTTACGATTTAAACAAGAATTATAGCGAGAAAGATAATCACTTGAGCATACTCGACTTACAAATTGAATATTTCTATGCATAAGCAATTACACAACCGTTTTGGCTTGAAGAAATGCTTTCGTAGTAAATATCTTCAAAATTAGACTGTATGAAAAGCATCTAGGGGATAGGTACGTAGTTATCTCTTGATTTGCGTGTGTCTGACCAGGCGGTTGTATCATTATTTTTCCTCAAAACGACTACCCCATGATGCGGAAAGTGCAGCTGTTACCAACGTCTGAAATTGCCAAGGATGGATAGTACAGCATTAAGCGGAGCATAGAAATGCCGAGAACTATATTCTTATGAAGCCTTACTTAACAGTAGTTTTTAAGGGGAAATGACATCAACGTCTGAGTGTAAACACCCGGTTATAAATTTAGGAGAGATTGGAGAAATGGTGAATACTTGAGAAAAGGCGCTGTCGAGATGCTTGTAATAGATGACGTGTATAAAACATTTTTCTTTCTTATCAAATGGAATTCTTTTTCGGAATGTACATTAACATACTGACTTGTTTAGTTCCTGAAACTAATTCAAACGTTGAACCATCTGCATCGTATTCTGTACGCAAAATACAATGTGTACAGAATACGGTTTGCTGAATGAATTTATAGATTGATATAGACTATATGTTAATCAATAAAAAGGAAATCAGAAGAATGCATAGCCCTAAAATTAGAAAACGTATTCTAACTAGAAAGGACCAAAATACGTAGAGCAGTCAGGATTTAGTTAAGATTCAGCAGTTCGATTACTTAGCAAACAAAGGCATAGCAAATAAGGTTAGTAAAACGCAGGAATATCAGCATATATCAAAATGAAAACATCGAACATAAA
This sequence comes from Typopeltis vanoorti, assembly GCF_054136105.1. Lineage (NCBI taxonomy): Eukaryota > Metazoa > Arthropoda > Arachnida > Uropygi > Thelyphonidae > Typopeltis > Typopeltis vanoorti. Next base: position 11,250,263 of record NC_143559.1, on the reverse strand, counting down.
AACCATTAAAATAATACAAATATATGCACAAACAAGCGGATATTAAAAAGTTGAAAAATTTTGTGGGGCAGTGTCCAATACAAAGCAGTAGAATCCTACAGAATAATGTTGGGGAGACTTTAATGCGGAAATGGAAAAAAAAAGTTTGAAAAGTGCGTATGAAAAAAATGGAATAGGAGGAAGAAATAAAAGAGGAAATAATGACACATTAGTAGCCAACAAACAATTATACGAAGAAGAAATTGCAAGAAAAAAAATTAGTCAAAGAAGTAACATGAATGAAAAAATCTACGAATGGATAAAATGATTAAAAATCTTCTTAGCGTAAACAAAAAAAATGTTCAAGAAAAAAAGCACAGATTAGAAGAAGGAAAAGGAAATACAGTGGAACTTACAGACATAATCAAGAAAAAAACATTAAAGAAGATGAAAAGAAACGAGAACATAAGATGATGCAAGAAACAATAGATAACAACAAAAATATGAAACTATTTACGAAACAATCGCACAATACAAAAAAAAAAAAAAAAAACCTAACAAAACAGAAATATTTTTAGAGGACGAAAATGAACGAGACATCAAAAATAAAAATGGCATCGTAGAAAGAGCCAGACAGTTTTAGCATCGTATAACACCACGAGCACTGGAAAGCCAGAAGAGAAAACTAAGAGAATACAGAGAATACAAATTTGTGCTTGAGTTTTATAGATTATAAAAAGTATTTGATTCAGTTGAAAAACAAGAAATATCAATAGTAGGATTGCTTGTTTAGAAATAAAAGCTATCATGCATATGAATAAAACAGCCTGTTCCAAATAAAGGAGTACCATTTCACCCAAACTATTCAATGGAGTATTAGAATATGCAGGGAGTGAAGTAAATGGGAGTGACAAAGGGATTAATATCAAAGGGAAAAAACTGAATCATTTACGATACGCTGATGATATAGCAAACAACTAAGAGATCTAGAAGATGAATGGATTAAATAGAGTATCAAAGTAGGATTGTACGTAAATTATCAAAGAAAATAACATAATGAAAAATATAAAAAAAAAATAAACAGATAACATAAAAAAATAATAATACATAATAATAAATTACAGCAAGTTCAGGAATATGTATACATAGGAAGAGCTTTTGGGTTAGGAAAAAGAAGCATTTATGTAGAAATAAAAAGAATTCAGCCTGACTTTGAGAGCTTTTGGCACATGAAAAAAAAACACACAAAAAAAACTTCAGCACAGTAAGATAAAACTAGAAAATAGAATCAAACTTTTCAATGTGCCATCTCAGTTATCAAATATGGATCAGAGACAATGACAATAATCAAACAAATGCTTTGAGGAAACTGAGCGTGGAATGAAGAGATCCGTGGTAGACTGCAAAAGAAAATAAACAATTAAGATAATAGAAAAGTATTGCATATAGGGGAAGACATTGAATACATGACGTCCTAGTGGAAATGACTGGAGAATGTGTCATCGTTAGGCCTTCAACTGAGAAAGAGACAAATGGAGGAGGTCCATAACCTAATATGGTTATGAAAAGGGCTTAGAAGAAGAGTGTATCAACCATTTATTTCTGTCGTCTCAGTTTCGGAGGAATGCTTATATAAAAACCTGGAGAACCGGGCACACTGAAGACTAAATACTTTTAAATAATAGCCTGATTATTTTTAATAGTAAAGTTTCTTTTGCAGTGTCTTTTTTTTGTACTAAATATATGCAAAAGAACAGGGACTGTTCGAAACCCAGGTCAAGGGACCACATGCTTTGGCCATGAACTTACTAAATCTGTTTCATTGAGATATAACTCCAATCAACATGTGTGAATAAATCAAAATATTCTCTTTCGTTTACCAGTTTACGAGATCCGTGAAAACAAACTGAAATTTATATAATGATGAGAGTATAAATGAACAAATTGGCCAGTAAAACGATTACGTCACGTTAATTTTATTGATAAACGTTTCATGAAGGTGCTGTTCAAATGCACGTATTATACGGATTTTACATACAAATATTAGCCTGGAAAAATTAATTAAACCTGTTGTTGGAATAAATGAATAAAACATCCCGTTTTAAAATCAATTTAAAGCAGCGAACTCAACCATTGAAGCATATCTTTCCGCTGTTAGATACGGAGAGTACTTTTCACGTGTCTGAAGTTAAGTACGAATTTCTATAGCTGTTATACGAAGGTCGACTTGCACACTTCTATTCAAACGGAAGTTGGAACCTTTTGCGTTTTCCGACTCTTTCTGGTAAACATAATTCTTTGTTGTATGGATCGACTCCTGCTGATAGCTTTCCTTTCTTCCCATAGAGACCTCAAAATATAAGAAGAGTTGCTTCCCTGTCGAAGAAAAGAATTCATCAGCAAGTCTAAAATGTGCAACAAAGCATATGATTTCCCTGTGAACAGCAACAAATAGAGTTCGGATTGCAGCCATTCAGAAGATAGTTTGGTAAGTCTCAGTAATTGACATATTTAATTTGCAGTTGTATACTGAAATCTGACACTCGTACAGAAAGTCCAAATACGAGAATAAACCAAATGGGATTGAGTTCAGAACGAGTTACATATACTAAAACCACAAAAATGCTCTAAGAGAAAACATTAAAATTTATTTATTCGTACTATTTTGTCAATGAAATTTCAATACTCAGTTGAAAGTGTAAAAATATCCGCTTAGAAATAAAACGAGAATTTCATCATATGAAGATTATCTCCATTCGTAAACTTCCGATCTGCTCATGTCATGATAAAATATGGACACAATCGAGAATATATTTTTGTTATAATGCATTAAATCCAATAAAAAATAATCCAGTGCTATCTCGGATTCTGTATATCCAAATATTGTGGTACATCATTGGAAAATGTCTCCTATCGAGGGAGCCTAGAGTTTTTACAATAACGTAATTTCTTACTGATACACTATAAAGATTACCATACATTTAACAGGCGTTTTCACTATATTATCAGGCAAAATATACGTCTTTATAATTCTTATTTTATTTATAGTGGGTACGCCAGCACACGTATGAACGCTAGTTCCTTATATCATACAAGAATCACGTCACTTTTAGATGCCTTACCCTGGATTTACATATGAGCAATATTTTTGTCGGCGATAATATACTTGCCACAAGATTTTTCAGCTATAAATGGAAGTCGCCAGTCTGTAAATAGTAAGATAGGGTCTGGCAGGGAGACAGAGTTAAATACAGAAAACAAGTTTGTTGTGTTCCATGTATGAACGTGCACAAGAGCAACCCTTTCACTTCTGTGCTCTTGTTTTCATATTCTTCGTCCAACCCTGAAAAGGCAAAGAGAAACGGTTATATGGGTATTTTAGAGGAAATGAAGTTAGAAACATTTCCTCTAAAAATCACTAAAAAGATAAGAGTCAAATAAGCTTCTTTCCCCCCAAATCATTTCACAAATCACTGTATATGTTAACTCTCCAGACTACACTTTGTATTATTCTATTTGCCACACATACCTTCATGCACACCGATATTTTGACCTTCGTTGATTTACGATTTCTGTAACATCCTTTTGCTGTCTCTATCCATCTAAAATCTGGACACCGTGACCAATTTGACTTCTTCAGACACTTGAACTTCTGCCATCCAACTGTCCAAACAGTGAAGTCATCGGTATTTGATATCCACAACTCTACGTCAATTCCTTTTTTCAGTTCAAATGAAAATATTAAGCAACTCCATGTATTTCCCAGTACCACTCCTTATCGCTTCCTAATCAGCTCTTCTTTCAAACAAAATGTAAAAGTCGCCCTCCATCCGGTAATCCAGATCATAACCTTGCTCAAGTCAATCTCATAGGGGCCTTTTCCCTTATCTTCGGAAGAGATATTCCTTTGGTAAAACGGGTAACTAATTGGGATGACTAATGGGATTTCTACTCCCATTTTCCATGGTCAGAGTACTATTTCTACTTTAATAATCCAAATTCTTATTTGAAAATTATTTTTATGAAATGATGGTTTTCAATTCCCACTCGATTCAAAATTCTGATTGACCAGCTTTTAAGTGTTGTTTAAAAAGTGCGCCAAGGCCACGAAGTTCAAGTTAAATAACCACCTTATTGCAAATGACTGGAGACAAAAATTCTAGCTTCCTTCTTAGCTGGAGCATACATCGATTACGAGAGAACTACTAAGAAATCCAAATGAGATTCCTATAGAGCTAAATTCATAAAACTGTGTTGTACAAATGGAAGTATTCTCGTCTGGTTCCTTTCAGAATACTGTTGCAACAACTATGACAAATCACTTCCAGGTACCTGAAACAGTGGACCAAATACCTTCTTGTGGCTGTTTGAGTCTCTGATGATGATGTCCTCTCTTCGTAATACTTAAAATGTGGGCACCACCACTAACAACACCCCGTCTAGTACAATATATACACCATTTCATAATCAACTGACGTCTATCCCTTAGCCTGGAAGTAGGCAATATTCACTTCATTCCAATAATAGTTCCACACTCGATGGATTTCCGCGATCAAGATAGTGACTATTTGCCCTCATCTAGGTCCGGTCCTGTCTAAAATAATGGAGCACATCAATATCAGTCTAACCCCGAAAAGCTCATAAGATTGTCAATTTGTGTTTCCAGAGTTCTATCGCCTACATTTTTTCATGTACATAAATTCCTCTCTCTCTTATTAATCTCAAGTCATATTCACAGTTTGAATCTTTGAAGATCCACTGGCCTGTTTTACTGAGTGTAACACACTCGTGTTAGATTAATTGATTCGACAATACGAAAGGAACCTTCAGTGTCCGCTCTAAATTTATGCAACACTTATCGGTTAATGTGAATTGCTCAAGATGTTTTCAAGTACTACTTTTATCAGGATAATAATTCCCACTTGAAAGTTTAAAAGGCCGTATATTATTATTAGTACGAGAAACCTCCAGCGAGTCAGAGACTCATCGAGGGAAGCCACATACTACACAAACCAGCTATCATACTTATTCTTGAATTCATTCACACTGCCTGCCCTCACAACATCCAATGGCAATCCATTCCAATCACTCACCACCCTCTGAGAGAAAAATCTAGCCCTTACATCCTTCTTGGCAGCCTTCATTCTCAGCTTCCAAGGATGCCCTCTCGTCCTTTCCCCACCCTCCATAAATTGAAAAATCCCATCAATTGAAATCCTGTATGACCCTTTCAGCAGTTTGTAAGTCTCAATCATATCACCCCTCTTACTCCTCTTTGCTAGTGTCTACAGTCTACAAATACTCAATCTCTCTTCATAATCAGTATTCCACAATCCTGATATCATTTTTAACACTCGCCTTTGTACTCTCTCCAATATATTAGAATCACAACGGAATCCAGGAGACCAGACCGGCGAACAATAGTCCAAGTGAGGTCTTATCAAGGCCTTGTAAAGTGGCAAAATAACATCATTATTTTTACATGTGAACGTTCGTTTCAGCATTGCAAATTATCTTTTGAGTGTATTTGCAATGTTTGCCACATGGCCCCTAAACTTCAACTTCCTATCTATTAACACTTCAAGATCCGTAGTCTCATCAGTTTCTTCTAGCCTAATCCCACCAATATAATACGACATTGGATATGGAATCATGCCGAACTGAATGACTTTACATTTACTGACATTGAACTGACACCCATTTTCCCATGCCCACACTTCCAGCCTATTCAAATCATTCTGCAAAGACTGCATATCAGCAGCATTGCTGATTACCCTCCCTATCTTGACATCATCAGCAAATAATTATATTTCGCTTGTCAAAACCTTTCCAATATCATTGATGTACAGATTGAATAACAGTGGACCAGGCACTGATCCTTGTGGTACACACCTTGTTACCTTAAACCTTGCAGATTCAGATCCATCGTATACCACGTTTTGATACCTGATAATCATCCATTCTCTTATCCATGCTAATATTGCATAACCCAAAGCAATTTTCTCCAATTTATGCAGCCGTCTGTCATGTTGTATTCTGTCACAAGCCTTAGCAAAATCCACAAGTATCGTGGTGTATCCATTCCCCTTGTCTAGTTCAATGGTAACATTGTCACAGAATGCGAGTAAGTTGCTAAAACATGACCCTCCTTTAGTAAACCCATGTTGTTCATTGCAAAGTAGATATTCACTGTCAACCCATTTCTAAATGCGAGCCCAAATTAATTTTTCCAAAATCTTCACCACCACACCTGAGATACTAATTGGCCGATAGTTTGAAACATTGGTCTTTGAACCACCCTTGTGCAATGGAATTACCATACATTAATTCAATTCCTCCGGAATCTTCCCTGTTCTGAGACTCGTATTAAACAGCCTGGTCAAAGGAATGATCAATTCAGCTGATCACTCTTTTAGCACACGTGCTGATATTCCATCAGTCTCTATTGCTGAATTCTTATTCAGTTTGTGCAACAGCTCTAAACCCTCGTTTATATTCCAGTAACCAATGCGTTTCTTCATCTAGTGAAGAAGTAACAGTGAGCTCAATGTTGTGTTCACCAGGTTCACAGTTTTTAACGAAATGGGCACTCATTAACTGAACATCCTCTTCTGCATCCAGTAACCCTCACGCCATCTGAATTTAGAAGAGATATTCTTTAATATTCCTTTTTTCCATTACTCGTAGCATATCGATAGAATTCTTATGGGTTGTCTTTAGCACGCAGAGCCAGTTTCTTTTCATAATCAGACTTTGCTTTCCTTACAACAGTTATGACTATTCTAGCCTGCTGCTTATAACGTTCATAACGGACGTCATCCTTACGCAAACGGTATTCCTTCCACATCGTCCTTTTGTTACTTATCTCTTGCTTAATAAGATTACACATCCATTTGACTCCTATCCTCTTTATTCTTCGAACTCTCGGGACACATTCTGATCGTGATTTTCTTTGGTGTTTTCATTACAACAGGAAAATCATTTCGGATTACTTTCCCTGAACCTGCTGAAATGTCTTTTGAGCTTCACCTATGGAATGGTTTCTGGGGGAAGCTCTACAGTCTAGTTCAGTGTTAACTGGTGACACTGGTGTTTCGCGGAAGGTGAATAGGTATTCCGCGAGAAGTTCTTGGATTTGTCATTTTTAAATTAATTTGTGCTGACAAATTAATTTAAATATTGTTTAATTAATTAGTAATCAATAATTAATTGCCAGTTATTAATTAATAATAAAATTAGCTAAATTAATTATTAATTTATACATTACAAAATAACCAAGGAGTTCCGTCAAAATTTCAGACTTTATGAAGTGTTCCGTAGTCGAAAAAAGTTTGAGAAACACTAGTCTAGGTATTTGAGAAAACAATGCATTTCTTTCAGTTCCAAGAGAACGTGGAATAAGAACCTTTCATAAAAACTCTGGTGACACTGAACAATGTTATACTTATTCACCTAATTAAATTTCTGAAAAAGAAATGAATGGTCTTTTGTCAGAAACTTATTAACAAAAAAAAATTTGCCTTGCATTTGCAGCGATGCACGATATACTTTTTCTAATAAATGTAAACATTTGTAAAAAGTAATAATTTTCTTTTCATCTCCTTGTTTTCATCTCAATGATAAAATTTAAAATATATTTTAAATTTTATTAATAATACAGTATTATTACTCATTGATTTTGAATAAAATCAACGAAATATTATTCTAAATAAATCGATCTTCTTATCATTGCGTAGCAGTGAATTTACATTAATATTTCAAATTGGCTGCTTATTTATTAAATTAAGTTTTTGAAATGAACGATCTAAATAATGCAGTTTTTACTCAAAAAATACGCATGGTAATATTACATAAATTCGTTTATTTTAAGGTTTTATGGTTTTAGCGTAAAATTTTATATTCTATAACCCGATTTGAAGAAAATCACTCGCGTTCTTTTTCACGTGCAATTCGCAGGGCGCATTAGATTTTAACTGCATTCACGTGCACTCATCCAGCGTCTGCAATACGTCAGAGCATATGACATTTGCCTTAATGCTATTATTGACATTAAAAAACAAATTTATCTGAAATTATAAAAGCGAACTTCAATATTTAGATAAAAGCGTTTCCTTAAAATCTGACACAGCTGTTGATTTGCTTCATATTTAGTACTTTTCTGTTTCTCGTAGCTTTTATACTTACTCTGCACGATAAATAAACTATAGATACGAAAGTAACTTAGCGATTCAGAAAAAGCGTATAAATTTGAAATGAAAACGTGCACTTGTGAACAGAAATATACAAGCGATTTTATTATTATTATTGTATTAAAAAACAGTTAAAAGTTTGGAAATAGGGAAAAAATAGTAGAGATGATTATTTAATCACTTTTGTATACTCATAGTCTGTTGCTCAAAGCCATTGGTATTTTGTGATTATTATGTCATTATTTTGAACCAGCACATGCTTCACTTTCGCTTGTATTTCTTGAATAATATTTTGCGAATGAGTTTATGAATATCATGAGCATACTAACGCGATATCTATTATGTTATATGCATACATTGCAACAGTCATTTTCAGTTTTAGGTTCAATGCAAGGTACTGAACACAACTTTTTTTTTCTCTCTCTCTCGCTATAATTGGATTTTTTTTTTCTCACAAAACTTTTGACAAGCAATGATAATCCCTTTCGACATGGTGGAATTTGATGAAACTTAGCGTGTATATCTCAAGTTATTCACTATGAGTGTGTAGACACTTCAGTAAAAGTAGAACGCCTTTTGTGATCCTGCAGTATTAAACTTATATGACTCGTTCACTAAGTAAACTACTGGTTGGGGGGTAAGTAGCTGTTTATTGGAGGTCGAAGGCGCACTTCTCTTAAGTGACAGAACTGAATTATTATTGCTGCATTGCTATTTTCTGGTCAGCTGCTAAAGATCTGTAGAATCTGATCACGCAACCAGTTTTCTTTTCTTTTGACGTGGAGGACACTGGATGAAATATTTATATCATAAATAATTGTAAAACGCAAGAGAATGGATGGAACTGCTGTGAATTTCAATGGTATCCCAGAAAGAAAGAAAAGGCCCCAAGTTTAAACAGAAAAATAAGAAAGACGCTGCATTAAGATGAAGCACGATATCTTCTTACTTGGCGACGATTCAAAGAGAAACTTTAGCAAATGCAGTTATGCAGATACCGAAGCACTAAAACAGAGAAAGAGAACAACACACACACACACACACACACACACACACACACACACACACACACACACACACACACACACACACACACCAAAAAAAGAATTTTTAGAGATAACAAAAGAAAATGTTATCTGTAGTGTCAGAAACTTTTATTCGACTCGCGGTTCGTATAATAGAATAGAAAATGAAATAAGAAACTCGAATTGCCATTAAATATTGTGCAAATGTCAATAGAAAGAAAGATGTGGAGGGGGGAAAATCTCTTTTTGAATTAACAAAAAAACATGAACGAATTCCTACAGCAGGAGGAAGGAGTTAGTCTGTTTACTAGTAAAAATAATTTTACTAGTAAAGAGATAAATTAAAATTACATTTCTTGAATAATTAGAATGTGACCACTGAAAATATCAAAGTGACATCTACACAATAGACATTTGATGATGAAGGTACATGGTTTTTCTTTCTACTTTCAGAAATATCAGTGATTTTCTTTTTCAATTTTTATTCTAAATTTTCTCTCTCTCTCTCTTTTTTTTTTTTTTTTTTTGTGAATCCTACGAGGTTGTAAACCCATCATATTATTAGTATCGTGAGAGAGCTAATAGTTATATAATAATAAAATCATGTACCGATCAAAGATGGTCACAAACATCCCTTTTGGATGTTGGATTCGAATCCAAAGCTCGGAGATATCCAATCAGTTCTCAGGCCGTTAGATCTGATATAAAACTGCAACTTTTCGCAACTCTACATCCATTTGAAGCATTCGAGTTTGTATTAAGCGCGTATTATTTTTGTTGGGTTTGTTTTTGTAAAGTTAACCGTAAATTTTCTTTGATATTTTAAATATATGCATGGCGATTAAGTACGATTTCCACAATTTAAGGTTATAGAAAATATTCTAATGTTCAGATGTTCTAATGTTAATTCAGAGACGAAAATATATAACATAAGTGCACCATATTTCTTATTTTGTAAGAGAAAAAATTATGAATTTAAATTGAACTCATTATGGCTGTAAAGCGAAGTCATTGTTACTTCCTTTATTAGCACTTACTATCGTGTTACAAAATTTAGTAAATATTTAATCATTTGGTAAATTCAAATCATTTAGCAAACAAGAAAGATAAAAATAAAATATAAATAATAATAATAATAAAAACTCGCGAACTAACACGTGAATCGTTTTCTATATTATTCACAGCGCGTTCCCAACCAGATAATTCATAAAATGCTAGTCCAATACACGAGCGTATTATTAGAAGAAATATTACTCAAACAAAATAAAATTTTTCGTGACGACATAAATGAAACAGCTGATCGATGTTAGATTTTTTTTAAAAATGAATGCAATATATGTACGTGAAACAGAATATAATCATTTTTCCCGGTTATGAAGGCGTTAAATCCGAAACAAACTTCGTATTTTCATAATGCACTGTTTATGTAACTTATATGGTGAATTGCGAGAGAAATTGGTATTTTTACATCGAACACAAAGAATTAGTCACGCAAAGTCATTTCCACAATACACGCTTAACTAGTGGTGCTAATGAAATCCGATAGGGATGTTTGCGATGTACGGTAGTTGTTAAACAGGAAGAAATATTAGCGCTGGCTGAATAATCTTGGCATAGTCACACAGTCGCCGCGCTGTCGTTATTTTAGTGATAGTCGATAGTTTAATGGCAAGGCCGTTACTTTGAATAAATTACTGAATCCCATTATAAGCAATCAATCTTCCTTAAGGGTTTTTGATTGTGTTTCGATATTACACGATGACATAGAGGATTCCATGCATCACCTTCGTTACTGTCTTCTTCCTTACCATTCAGTTCGATTCTTAATTTCTTTAATTAAGAAATATTGAGCGTCAGTCTTATTAAACAATCTTGTTAAATTTTAACCGCTCTCCAATCAATAAGCTGATTGTTGGTTTGAATCTAAGCGAGGGCACGAAAGTTTGAATGTCTTTAGGTAACAGATGATTTTCATCTTCCAGTGCGATACCACCAACCTGTTTTTGAGGTATATTTGAGATGTGCAGTAGCTTGAAAGTTTTCATTTGAGAGCGATGATTCAAGATTATCTAATCCTTAGCCAACTTGGATATTAAATGTGCTATTTTTTTTCAAAAACGAATTTTATAACTGTTTTTGATTTGAACTCTTTTGTATACCAGCTGGTCTTTTTTGCATTTGATTTCCAGTTTCTTGTTAGTTTAAATATTCTTTTTGGGTCCATCCGATTAATATGTGGATTCCATCCCCATCTTCTCTTTTTTTATCCATGCAATTACATTTCCATGCAATTACATTCTTCGTAAATCTTATTGTTTTTTACTCTATCATATTTTGTCTTATCTATTCTTCTTAATGCTTTCATTTCGCATGTTGTATTTTTGATGTTTCTATTCATGTTTTACATGTGTGCGTCAATTCTGGTCGGACTCCTGATTTATATATTATTACTTTTGTTTATTTTGTCAGACTTTATTTTCCCACGCAATTGAATTTTCTATTATTTTGTTAGCCTTCGGGGATTGTTCATTTACTTCATCCTGTGCTGTATGTTCACTGGTTATTACAGTTATTCCGGTATTTGAATTTCATTACTTGTTCCAGCAGTTTTCCGTTTAGTTCTAATTTACATCTGATTGGTTCTTTTGCCATTGCTTTTGATTTCTCTGGATATTTGCATGATAGAAGTGCTGCATATCTATCTATCTGCTGGAGTTTGAATAATTGATTTTGGAGATCATCTTCATTTTCTGCAAGTCACGCTTCATCATCTGCGTATCCAACCCCATTTAAAATTTCTTTTTTAATTTTTATTCCAATTACTTTTTGGTTCTTAAATCGTTTTATTATTTCGTCCATAATTATGTTAAACAAACATGGACTTTAACATCTTGCGGAATTCATTTCCTTATTGGGATTTTTCTGTGTATTTGATTGTTTTCTAATATCTTATTACAAATTCATTTTTTGTGTTCCTCTTTGATCATTTCAAGGATTTGCAGTAATATCTTTCTTGATACCAATACTTTCAGGACGTCCTTAATCTAAAACCTTCTCTAAGTCAACGAAACGTAAATATTGGTTTCTTGAATTCTGTTGTTTTTCTGTTATTTGCTTCATAGTATCCGCACATGACCTTTCCTTACGGAATCTTTATTGTTCATCATTGTAATTCAGTCTTGATTCTTCTTTGATGATTCTTGTACATATTTTAGGGTGTGCACAATAAGTTTATTCCTTACTACATTTCGGGTTCAGAATGTGTTTCCTTTTTAAATTAATTTAAAATTTAATGAAATTAAATTTCTCATGTTTTCAGTTATTTCTTTACCTCCATATTTTAGCATTTTTTTTATTATAAATTCCATCACTTCCAGATGGCTTTCTATTTTTCAGTTCTAAATGACTGATTCCATTAAATTTCTGTTCATTTCAATTTCGTCGTTGTTTTCTGGCTGTAGTATTTCAGACATTTTTATTTCTTTTTCTCTTCCACATAATATCGTTGTTTCTTACAATACTGGTATATTTATGTATTAACGACTTTCGTTTCTTTGTTTTCGGATTGTTCTTCTTACTTGTTTTTGTGCTCCGTAAAAGTTATTTTCCATTTGTTTAGAATAACCTTCCCGATATTTTTTGCTTTACGAGCCTTATTCTGTCATTTATTTCATTTCTTATTCTGTTATATTCTTCATATTTGTCTAAATTACTTTTATCTTACAAATGTATATTAAATGCAGTTTTTTTTTTTTTGTTTCTGACTTTGCTTTTATTTCTTCAGTATATCAAAGGGAGGGGGGGGAGTACAGTTTGTTTCTGTCCCAGTGATTCATATGTTGTTTGCTAATGTTATTTTTGGATTTTTCTCAATGGGAATTTATATCTTCTTCCTTACTGATAACATTTCTTTGAAATTGCTGTTTTAGTGTATTTTGATAAAGTAGTTTTATGCTGTCTTCATGTAATACTTAAATTTATTTCCTTGTATTTCTTTATTTTGCTTTTTCACTTTATTTATATTTTGTTTGAACCTAAATTTTCCGGTCAAGAGTCCATGATTACTTCCAATGTGTGCACACGTTATCCCATCTGGTTTTACTGTTTTGTTTGTTATTATATAATCTGTGGCAGACATTTTTCCATTTGTTATATTGTGTTGAATTTTGTAATTAAAGAAAGTATTATTTATCCAAAATTCGTTATCTGTACAGAACTGAAGCAATCCGATTCCATTTGAGTTGTTTAATCGAATCTTTGACACGTGCCTGGTATTGCGCTGCTTACAACCTTTGCATTTCAGTCTCCTGCCAGTATCAAATATTACTTAAACTGTTTTTACAGTTTTCTGTAGCATTTCACAAAATTCTTCAATTCTTATTTTCGGTTTTCCTTCTTCCAGGCTGAAGATAGGGATTATATGTGGAGTTTTCTTTGGCAATTTTATTTTTGTTCTTATTGTTCTTTCAGATATATATTCCAGTTATTTTATTTTAAAAATCCTCATACATTAATATTCCTACACTTGCTTTATCTATCTCTCTTGTTTCTCTACTCCTCGTGATGTCAGCGATACTGAACATTATGTGATATTTATTTATACATTCTTTTGTTCGTTTTTGTTTCTGATATTTTTATGTTTTGCTTATGCAATTTTTGTTTTGATTTAAGGAACGAATATTCCAATTTAAAATCCTTAATGTATTTCGTTTCCAGTGAGTTTTTCATTGTTGTTTCCTGGTCAGATCCATCTGGAGACAGTCCGGTTGCATCCTGTACTGTTTCTATGAGCGTTTAATTTTTACATCACACAGGAAGGTTGTTAGTTCTGCTAGTTGATTCCCCCTGCCTTAGCCCGGCATGTTGATGTGCCCTTTTTAGGGTGTGGTGGTCCATCTGGTAGTTTACACCACCGGCATACACCGGTCATTTTCCGTTCTCATAAAGCTCTCCCTGATTGTCCATTCACTCATGAGGTAGCAGGTAGGATCGAGAGAGAGACCGATAACTTTTAATCCGCACAGTTTGTCCAGCCCATTCCCATTTTAAATATAAAATCTCTTTTCCTATATCTAACAATTTGCTTCTTGTCTTGAGGTATTACCTTCTTTTATTCAGTTATCATTGCATTTCATTCATTTAAATTTTCTTTCAAAATGATAAAATTTTGTAACACAACGACATCCTATGTATAACTCAGATCCATGAGCTCATCCGGGTTACAAGAAGTGTAACAATTATACTGCATAAATAATACATAATATATTTAGAGAATAATATGTGCCTGTACACACACACACACACACACACACCTCATATGTACACGGTGGAATAAGAACAATGCAGTTCAGTAATTCAAAAAATGATAATAGTACACAAAGATATTGACAATATATACAGAGTATAATATATTTATATTACACACATGTACACGTGGAATAAGAATAACACAGTTTAGTAATTACTTGAATATTTTGCAGTGGTCAATTTCTCTTGGTATAAATTGGTTAATTATTTTTTATACAATTATTCCAGACAACTTTTCAATATTCATATAAAAATTTAGGTACTATCTAACCAGATTTCTGTATGTGTTCATGTTGTTTTTCTTTCTTATTAAGAACGGTAAACCGTTGAAGATTTTGGAGCCAAATAGATAGTGTTTGTCTATTATTTCTTTTTGCGTTTTTTTGGATAAAATATTTTAAGCCCGCTTTTTCTGCAGAAGTATCTTTTCTAATACTTATGAACTGGTTATCTGTCTTTAGGAGAAGTAGCATCCTGTAAGTATATAGTTGAAGCGGAAGGATATTTAATAATACGGCATATTTAGCGTTCACTGTAGTGTCTCTATATTTAATGTAGGTTAAAATGGGTATTAATTTATTTTGTAAAGCGATTAATGGCGTCAGTGTGGTATGATATGTTCCTCCCGAGATTAGTGTACCGTACTGTATAACAGTTTGTATCCAGGTCAAATATAATGTTCTTAACATTGTCAGAGTTAAGAATCTCTTTAAGAAGAAGACTCGAGATAGCATAAATCTTACTTTGTTACATGCTTCTGTAATGTGTGGTTTCCAGCTTAAGTTGCTGCCTAGGTAGGTTATAGTATTTACATTTTATCTCCATACAGTTACAATTTTGGTTACTTTTACAGTTCCAGTTATGTAGGAATATATGGATGGAAAAATTGGTTGTTTTGCTATTAGGTAAAACCAATTTTTCCATCCATTTTTTAACTCAAACAATATAATTTAATAATTGTTTGAGTTAAAAAATTATAAAGTTGTTTTTCCAGCATTGAGAGTGGGTTTGTTCACATGAAACCAATTTGTCACTATTTGCAAATCTGTGTTCACATATTTTGCATTTCATTTACAGCATTTGCAGTGAATATCAATGCATCAACTGCAAAGGTGTTTACTTGATAACTATAGGTCACACAAGTCGTTGATGTAAATTATAAATAGTACTGACCCAAGAACAAAACCTTGGGAAACATCACATTTCACCTGAACGAAATTGCTATAACTTTGGTTGATTTTTACTGCTTGTGATCCAGACGTTAAATAATTATTAAATCAGTCGTGCACAGACTCTAATTCCTATATTCTCCAGGTTTTTAAATAAAATATCGTGAGGTACTGTGTCAAAAGTTTTCCGCAGGTCTAGAAAGACTGTTGGAAACACACCATTCATCAGCGATAGATTGAAGATGGTCATCAAAGGAGCTATCAGATAATCCTGGCACTCTCACACAATTGTGACATTAATACTATCGTGGCTCGGAGAAGAAGAGTTTTTAAGTTTCATTATAATATTTTTGATTTCATTCTCACAAGTAGGAAAAAAGTACATTGAACTCTCATTTCTTTTAAGTCCGCAATTTACGGATGGATTATTAGGACTACTTGCAAGTTTTTCATTGGCATTTACGAAGTAATTATTAAAGCTTTCTGGTAACGTTCTTTCACAGTTTAAATCTATGTGATTGCTGTTCTCGTTATTAAATCTTTGAAGTGTTGGTTCTCGGATGTTTTTGTCCAACAAATTGTTTACGAATTTCCATTGTTTTTGGCATTACCTTCACATTTCAAAAATGTATCACGGTAATACTCGTGTCTTCCTTCTTTCAATTTTTTACTTACTTGGTTGTTATAATATCTGAAGCTATTCTCATTATTTGTGTTTTATTTGTGTTTACTTTATACATCTTATCTCTGAGGTTTATATGTCTTGCGTTATTCATGGCTTCTCTAGTTTGCGCCTGTTTCCTTGGAGTATGACAGTGGTGTGTTGTATTTCAGTATTTAATATGTTAATGAATTTGCAGTAAGCATCGTCAATATTGGGTTCAGATTGTATTTGTTCCCAGGATATGGTACTTAATTTATGTTTTAGAACACTGCAGTTTATTCTAGAATACTCGACGCTGACATCTTTTGTGTCTGTAAATGGATTCTTACGGCTATCGGAAAGTGATCTGTGATTGGCTGTTTTTACACAGCTGTCTTGACTTTAGTCGGACTTTGTGTTCTTACAAGCACATGATCCAAACACGAAGCACAGCCATTGAAATCCCTCGTCAGGACATTTACATGTTGCTCAAAGCCATACATGGCTAATAAATCTACGAAATCAAGAGAATAACGGCTGTCGCTTAGCAGATCGATATTTATGTAATCAATTATGATAACATTATCATAATTGATGTCATGTAGTACGATAATTGTCCAGTACTTGTGTAAAGTCGTAAGGTGTATAAGAGTGAGATTTATAAATAGCCATTGTGTAGTAATTGTAGTTCTCTAAGCAAATGTTAACATTCTCGGCTGTTTCCATTTTTGTACTGCTAATGTGTTTAATAGTTAAATGTCTTCGAGCAAAGAGCATTAGTACTCTAGATCTGTTATAATCCTTACAATGATAGTATTTTTTAAATCCTTCTAAATAGTATAGGCTAGCTTCATGCTTCTTTATCCATATTTCTGTTAGAATTAAATTATCTATATTATAATCTAGATCATTTAATATTAGTTCTAGAGTTCCATTTTATCTCTTATACTTCTATTGTTTAAATGCAATATTTTTAGAATAGGCTCATTATTGAAATATAAAAATCTTCCTAGTTCTATTATGCCATTGCAAATTATACTAATATCCATGTTCTTATTGTCCACCGTAAAGTAATCAGGGATTCTTTCGTTATTTTTAAAGTTTTTCGAAGTCAGCTTCACACTTTATCCTCCATATATGGCGACGTGTCATCTTTCCTCATGAAGCGTTTACCGTCCTTGATCCAGAGATACTTAGTCTTTATCCTGTTTGTTTTTTGCTGCATAGATGCTTCATGTTCTTAGTCAAATATTCATTTAAGTATATTTTGACGTCTTCAAAAGTACTACTTATATCTCTAGTAATTATTTTGTACTTTATGTTCTTGTTTCCTTCTAGCCATCCATCTCTCCTCTCCTTAGACCTGAATCTTATAATAATAATTTTTGGCTTTTTTTTTCTTTTTTTTTTGCGCATTATGGAGTATGTGGGTTGCTTCGATGTCCTTATTAAAATCCACTTGAATTTTTTGAGAAATCGTTTATATTAATTTATACACTCTTTCATGGGGCTGTTGAGGGACACCTACTGTTTCCAAATTTCTCTTTATGGCTTATTGACTGATATCATCAACAGTTTAATTAATTAATTTAAGTTCGCCGTAACTGTAAATTGGAATTTTCCAGTTCTGTATTTTTAGTTTTAAGTTCTTTGATTTCTTCTGTTAGCTCAGCTATCGTGTATAGAAACTCGACTATTTTGGTAGACGCATATTCACATAGGTTTGCAGTTCACTTACCTCCTCTTTTAAGTCGCAGATCACACTCGTTAAATTGGCAATGTGCATTGCCAATTTAACGAGTTGTTTAAATTGGCATATGTCCATTGCCAATGTTATGTCCATTGCCAATGGACATAACGTTAAATTGGCAATGTCCACTGCCAAATGAGTCACTCGACCCTGAGAAGGGTCGACTGACTCATTTGCCCGCGAGCGCTGGACAGCACTGGAATGCATACCGCGTTGGGACAAAGGACGCCCGATGTGAGCTTGGTTGCTCCCTAAATTTGCATGGAATGCATTTCTAGTTCTGCTTTCTGTCTTTTGATAATCTTTTCACTCAGTCCTGCGCAGTAAAAATGATAGTTGCTGTTACAATTAGAGTTTACGCACTTTATAATAGCCTTGTTATCAACGACTATTTCCTCGCATACTTTGCAGTATCGCCGTTTCCTGAGATAGTATGTTAATCCTTTAGCTACTTGTTGTACTTAACTTGTACGTAGGTCAGAAGGTTATGGCAGCTGTTTTGCGGTCCTCGGGTTTCGATATATAGGCTGTTCAATAAGTAATAAGACTATATTTATACAGAAAACAGATTACCTTTAATCGTCATCATTTACATGGTCTTTTTCGAAGTAACTACCGTGAGACGCGATGCATTTGTCCCAACGTTGCGCCCACTTCTTAAACACATGTGAGAGTCCGTTTTTTGAGAGTTCTTTCAAAACCGCCTCCTCAGCTTTTACACGTGCTTTGTTGCTTTCGAAATGGCGGCCTCTTAGTGATTTCTTGAGCTGAGGAAACAGCCAGAAATCGCATGGTGCGAGATCAGGACTGTATGAAGGGTGTGGTAGGATATCTGTGTTGTTCTTCTGCAAAACGTCCACTACACAACCAGCAGTATGTGGCCTTGCATTATCGTGATGCAATAAGAAGCCATTCTTCAGCAATGGACGCTTCTTTTTGACGTGCTTGATGATAATCGCTGCTGTGTTGATCATTGTCTCTGTGATGGACGTTGAAGGTCTTCCCTCACGTTCAAGATCTTCCACATTTTGCCTTCCTTCCTTAAAAGTTTTATGCCAGCGAAAAACACTTGCCCTCGACATTGCTTCATCGTGGAAAGCTTCGCGTATCATGTTAAAAGTGTCCGATGCCGATTTTTGCAAACGCACACAAAATTTAATCGCATAACGCTGTTCCAAGGACGCTTCCATTTCGAAGACTGGTCGCACCTTGTAGGCTCGCCGATGAGCACTTGCGTTTAGTCACGTGACACTCTGGCACATCAGCCCCTATACGCCATCTGTCGACCTCTTTTGTTAATACATACAGCAACATTTCTTTATTCCACAGAAATTAATATTGTGATGAGTGGTTTCGCCACAGTAAAATTAGTCTTATTACTTATTGAACAGCCCACGTATTTTTCATACACTGTTAGGATACCATTAGAGGCACACAATTATATCACCTTGTAGGGTAGTCTATCTTTATTCCTCATTTTGCCAAGTAGTATTGATGTTTAACAGGTCTGTACTTCTCACTCAGTTTTATTCATTCTCTCCAGTTGTTTTGTTATTTATTGCCATATCTCCGATTCTTTATCATAACTGGGATGACACATTGATAGAGAGTCTGGCTCTATTTTCAGGTTTCATTTTATTAGACATGTTTTTTTTTTTTTTTTTTCGGTTGGCCAGAAGACATCCTGCTTCTGGCCAACTGTGGTTTTCTTCAGTGTTTGCTTTTTTTATCTCTTTTTTTTTTCACCTTTAGTTTATATCATAAGATTCCTTTAATGAGCCAATAGGCTTCAATTCGGCGATATAACATTATTTAAATTAAGGGGATATTAAATCCCACATCGTTTCAGAAAACCGAATAACAAACTCAAAGATCGGAATCAAAGAGTTTCATGCCGAATATAGCAAACTATAAATGTATCGGCGAATACTAGCGTAAACCAAAGCACGTAGTTCCAACGCTAGGGCAACTCGTTGTAAAGGTGGAGAAAAGTTCTGATCGCTATTCTTAGTATTTTCCATAATGTAAAACACATCTCCTAGGAGATGTATGCTGTTATACATTATGTATTTTTTTATTTATATATTTATTCCACAACAACTATTTATAGGGCTTTAATTTTCTTTTTATTAATTACCCATTTGGGTAGTGACCTTTCACCATAATGTATAACATCACCCATCTCCTAGGAGATGGGTTTTACATTATGTGAAATACTAAGAATAGCGATCAGAACTTTCTCTACCTTTGCTAAGGGTTGCCCTAGTTTGTACTATGTACTTGAACTACGTGCTTTAGCTTACGCTAGTAGTCGCCGATACTTTTATAGTTTACTATATTCGGCATGAAACTCTTTGATTCCGATCTTTGAGTTTCTTATTCGGTTTTGAAACAATGTGGGATTTAATATCCCCTTAATTTAAATAAGATTCCTTTATTTTATATTGTTTTTATTCATTTCTCCCAGCTCTTGTTTCACTGTTTATTAGTACAACCATCAGCGTATTGCAAATGATTCCATGTTAACCATTGATGTTAATATCTTTATCACTCTAATCTACTTCACTTAGTGGTAATTTTAAAGTTACATTTGATTGATTTAGTGAAATATTAACTCCGTGGGGCACTCCTTTATTTTTTCTCCTAGTTGTTTGTAAACGGCCGACTGTGGTAAATCCAGCTTATTTGGCCGAGATTCATATAAAAAGTTGTTGAATTTTTTGTTATTTTTATCTTTATTCCGCAACAACTATTTATAGGGCTGTAATTTTATTTTTATTAATTATTCCTTTTAAGCAAGATCATGATAGCATATTCTAGCTGTTTGGTTGGAAGAATTTATTCTATCAATATCCTGCTGATTTAATTATTTCTATTGTAATTCCATCCTCTGGTAATCAATTATTTTTCATATCTCACTGTTTGTTCTATTTCAGTCCTTTGTATTTCTTAGATATTCTTCTTCTGGTTCACGGGTAATCTTGATTTCAACATTGCTTCTAATATACAATTCCGAAGAATACCGTCTGGCCCTTGTGGGATCCATTATATCCAGATTCATTTTACTTTCTTCATATTCGCTCTTTTACGTTTTTTTTTATTTACTGTTTTGCTCGCATTGCATGGAGGAATCACGATGCTAGCAATCATGATAAAAATGTGCTTTTAGTTGACAATCATTGTAGGCGGGAGTCACATAAAACGTATAATCTCTATTAATAATTAATAAATTTGACATTTTCAATGAAAATTGTGAACATTTCATTATTTAACTGCAAATTAAATTTGCTTTCTTCACAGTTAAATAATGTTGTCCAGTAATCAGATATCATCATGCTATTCGCTGATCCTGAATTTTTTTCATAAACTGAACAAGCCATTAAATAAATTTATTTTCAAACCGATCCCAATAAGTATCTGTTAATATTGCTGACTTCAGTTTAATCTTTGAAGCGAATTATTTTTTGAATCTGCCCTTTCGTGAGGAATTGCATTTCGGTACCCCAACGTAGCTTGGACATTACAAAGTACTATCGATACTTTGTCATGTTCAACCCCCTCCCCCAAGATAAAAAAACTATCACAAGTAATAAAATTTATGTAATAAACAACTAATCACTCTTCTTAATCACTGTTAAAATGAGATGGTCATCGAAGTAGCTGCTAGATAAATTCCCCAAACCAATATATAATATCTAGCAAATCTTTCATGATTTGAGTGAAACGTGCCCGCATTTCATGGCTGAGAAAGTCGTACCTTTCAAGGGGGGGGGGGGGGTGATGCTCTTGACTTCCACAGCACCATTACTACTGCATAAAACTATTTTCCAGCTTTTAGAAAACTGCTTGTTTTTCTCAAATAACAATAAATGAGTTCATTAACAAGAATAATTCCGTAATGCTTGTGTGGAGAATGTGAGGGAAAGTGGAACAGTTTTCTACTAGTATTTAATTGTCCGTATGGTATGTAACTGCGTCATGCCTGTGTGAAAGGAAGTAGCCTCGAACCAGAAACTGACTAGTTTCTTAGAAGGCATTTGCAATCCAGAATTGTAAAACAGGTTATTTTTCGAAAAATGATTTGTTTTACGAGCTGAACAAGAGACGTGAAGTTCCAATTTCAGACTACCGTCACCATTCGATAGTTAATGTTCTAGCAGTGTAGCATATCTTTTATTGTGATTAAAGTGGAGAGGAAAAATAGCGATGGCTATAATTCGATATCAATGAATTCTCAGATTATCCCATCCCTGAAACTCAGTTACTAAAATGGATCGCACGTTTTAGAACACTTTCTTTTATATTGATGCGCCACTTTTAATTCACGTACCGGATTACTTCGCCATGGTTGGCCGAGTGGATACCGTACCTCTTCTCCAATCATCTGGAATGTGGGTTCGAACAAGTGAGCATGTATTCTTCTGATTGTCTCGTTACTAACTGTATGAAAATGGAGTTGCGAGATTGCCGCTTCTAGTGGAGACTTCATTCTCAAAACCCAGTCATGTATGGGAATGACCACACGATGTCCTATAGAGAAGCAATGTGGTCAATTAGAATTAGGGTACACTTCAGAAGAATCGACGTTTCCTCACGGCAAAATTTTCTTTATAATGTGTCTTGCGTCTCGATCATGGTTTCAATCATGGAACAAAATCATGGTTTTCTTCACAATTAATTTTTTTATCTTGTTACATAGTTTTCGAAAGTTTCGATTTCTCTTCCTCTTCAGTAGATTAAAAAAAAAAGACGCTTCATAAACCGGCTGCAAAAATAAATTCGGAGATATTTTAAATCTACTCATAACTTTTTATGTTAGCTTTTTGTACAGTTCTTTGTCCTTAAATTTTACTTGAAGCACTTTACTGCTACTATTCCTTGAGAGGAAGGTGGCTGATGGAAGTATTTTTTATAATAACATTCCACCTGCAAAGATGAACAACCTACAGGGCGCTTCAAACGTGGTAAGAAAACAAGAGAAATTAGATTTTGTTGAATGCTTTTAGCGAAAATTTCTCCTCAAAGGAAATTTAGGAGAAAACACTGATTCTATAGTTCATTCACATGAAGGTAGTGGCAAGAATGGCAGAGGATGAGTAAGTAGAGCGAGAAGTTTGTAGCTTGGTTATGAGTTAATCTTTTCGTAGCAAATCCCAATGTTTTGTCCAGAAACCTAAACATTACTACTTGGTAAATAAAATATTTATTCGTTGAGAATTAACTTCTACAGCATACGAAAATAACGGCATTTTTACAACGTTTTCATGATGAACCTTTTATATTCGAATTGACTGAATTTCTTTACTGATCCTGTGGAAGCAAAGAAGCTGTACAGTTAATACTTGTTCAGTGATACTTTTTTTTATTAAAAAAAGTTCACTCTAAAGAAGTTCCAGATACGCATTATTTAGAACTAGACTAAGGATCTAGTGTTCACTCTAGAAAAAAATGCTCGTAGTTTAATTTTATGGTTCGTCATTGAACATCCTTGATCGTAAACATGAACGGAGTGTCAGAGCCACAGTCTGAGCCACTCAGGTCTTTCAAACATTAGATTCAAAAAAGAAGCAGACCGCTTTTTTTTTTTTGAAGTAAAGATTGTCTGAGATATTTACCGGCAGCCAGGTCTTATCTTATAATCAGTTCTTTTAAGATGATAAGGAACAATTTGATATTGCTCGAGTTACGAAATTCTAATTTTTCACTTTTATTCACCTTCTGTTTTCATAAAATTGTTTTAATAAACAATTCTATCACAAAAACTGTTCCGTTCAATTCCTTACGGCTTTTGTATGATTCAACATTTCTGTTTCGAGACAACACGCTCTTAAAGCCTGCACTTATTGGCAGACACTAATTCTAGTGTAGTAGTCCGTCCTTTTCAAATCTCGAACTAGAGTTTAAGCTCTTCCGATTGACGCGATAAGTTCAACAGGGTGAAATAGTCGAAAGTGCGTTTATCTTAAAGATAAAAATCATCGGATTTTCTTGGAATAGACGGCGCACCATTTTTATTTCAGCACAAAGAGATAAATTAATACGTGTTAAGCTTCCTGAACAGGAGTTGTACGCCAACACGTAATACCAATTTCTTCACAGAAAATATTTCAAACAGAGGAATTAAAACCACAATTTAAATAAAACTGACTGCCTTTTAGCTAATATTCATCTTCATGTGAACCTGGTCTGCTTAATAAATCCATGCGAATTCTTTCGTTAGCATACAAGACACTGAATCAGAAACCTTGATGCAGATGTACGTAAACGTCACTTATGCAGTGTATATGAAAAATATTTGGTCACGTGCGTCACCAGGTGTTCTAGCCATGATGTAAGAATGCTGCTGGTCAGTAATCGTCAAAAGGAAATGGGATCACATTGAGAAAACAAATTATCATTCATAATTCTATGAAAGGCTTATTGTGGGTGCCCGTCTAGACAGCTGGAGCTACCATTTTGAAAACAGCAGGGCTGAGTGGTTTCTCAAAAGGTGAGATGTTCTGGGTGTTTAATCAGTGGAAAATATCTCATGTGTGCAAGAGGCATAACTGTGGTCCTAAGACAGTCTGTCACGAAAGAGGTCGTCGTCATCCGTGAAGGCTTGTCCGGATAAACAGAACTTCCGGTGTGCAGCAGTTGACCGAATAATTTAATGAAGGCTGTTCCAGACTCATATCTCGCCGAACTATGCGCTTGAAGATGATCGGTATTGTATAGTCCCATGCCTATAAGGAAACCATTTATTTCTAAGAAGAATCGGAAAGTTCTTGTACAGTCATGTCAGGAACACCGTGACTGGAAGACTGGAAAAATGTCATGTGGTCCGAAGAGTCACGATAGGCAAAGAGTTTGGTGGGTGCCCCATGAAGCAATAACCCAGTTTGCCTTGTAAACGCAACTCGAGGTTACGAAGGTGGTGTCATAGTGTGGGGCATGTTCTGTTGCACGGAACGGGTTCCTTGGTATTTCTGGAAGGTCGGGTGTCTTCCGAGGAATATTTGAACATTGTCCATCCTTCAATGTTGACTTTGTATCCAGCAGGGGACGGTTCTTTCATAGACAATGGTACTATCCTGTCTATCGTGCAAGAATTGTTCAGCAGTGATTTAGCGAGCGTGACAGCGACTTCCATCATCCTCCCTGGCCACCAAAATGCACGAATCTGAACCCCATTCAGAATGTATGAGACCCGTTGGATAAAATGATATCGGAGAAAAGTCATTTTCCGTCAAATATGAGCCAGTTAAAGGACTGTCCTGTATGTTGTAGACGCAGATGCAATCCAGCCCCTTGTGGGATCTATGTTAAATCGCACATGTGCTGAAATTCGGGCTAAAGGAGGTTCAACACGGTGTTAAATAAAAGTGTTTAATTCGGTGGCCGATATGTGTATAACCTGCAATGGAATAGTAAGTAAAATGTCGCAACTTCATTGACACGTATTGGTTTTAAATTGTTTTATAGCAAGAATTTCTGGAAACTCTTGATTAGCTAATGAGTTTAGAGGTGTGTGTTAATCAGCAGGTTATATTTATTTAGAATATAGAAGTGGTAGTATTATGATCAAATTCAACATTAGTTTTTTTTTTTTTTCAGTACCACGATAGTGTTCTTAAAAGAGGTATACGAACACTATCTAGGGAACCCGTTCCGTCAAGAATAGCTCGACTGTATATTTCTAGGCGGATTGTTATGACAGTATAGAAAATTCCTGCATGCTTAGATAAGGTAGGTGTTTGTATTATGTCAGTCTTCGTGTTGTTCTGTTTTGCTTCGTAATTCGTTGTGATTTTTGCAAGGTTTTAGCATGACGAATCTGCATATTAAAGTTTGTTTTAAAGCTGGCAAACTGCTAGTGAACACATCCTTTACCCGAAAATTTAATTTCTGAAATCTACCGTCAGCTGGTATACTTAGACCTCTGTCTTCTCCTATTTCTGATCTCATCACATGAGATTAGTTCTGCTTACACATTTCTGAATACTAGCAATGAAATCCACATCGATACTCCAACTGATATAGTGTGATAAGAAAGAACGAAGCTCTTCATTTCCATAAAAGCCTAACTGATATCCAGAAATCCAATCTCATCATGAAAAATACCCGAATTCGCATGTACAAAACCACAAGTCACGTCAAACCACAGTCAAGTCATATTTACATATAATGCACAGCTACTGGTGATATTAACTACTCAACGAGCAGTTAATATCACCAATAGCTTTATGACAACATATATTCAAACACTGCTAGGATATACATGGCAAGATCACGTTCTTAATACTGTCGCTCTTGAAGAAAGCTAGCAAAAGACCACTAATACAAACAATTCCGAAAAGTCGTGTGAGGTGGTTCTGACACCAACTTCGACATCCACCTTCGCCTACGTTCAGTGTTTCCGCTCTCAAACCAATTGATGGACATAGAGGAAAACCAAGAAATCAGTTTTGGCAATACGTAAGCAAATTTCTTTTTGAAGATGAGACTCATGAACCAGTTGATATTTACTATTTGTAAAAGAAAAAAAATCACGTTGCTTCACATTCATTGAGTAGGCTTTTATATGAATATTTCTGTGCATATTTACACATGAATAAGCGATGAAGTTGAACAACCAAAAGGCGCATCCTTCTCTGTGCTAGTAAATATGTTAATATTAATAATATAAATGCTAATATTCTACCATTAATGCGCTGTTCACCCACAAAATTTGTTTTTCAGAAATCACATATCTATGGCCTCCAGTCTTTTTTGATCAACAGTTTTATTTCTAACCAAGCTATCAGATACACAAGTTAGTGGTCTGAACACCGTCTTGTATACAGCTAGTTTAGTGTTTAGCTTAATTTCTCTCTTGTTCTACATAAATTATTCAGCCAACTTCCAAAATTACCAGCGTTTGCTAATTTTGTTGTCTATTTCCATATTATCTTTGTCTTTTAAAGCTGATTTTCATACAAAACCTATTGTAACAGTTATTTAATTTAGACAGGGAATCCTGTAGACTTAGAATGGATTCATTCACCATTCATAAATTAAAGCATTGAGATGAACATATCCAGTTTTGATATCAAGTCAAATGCCAATCCATCGTGTAGCTCATATAGAGTGAATACTACGTAGAGATAGCGTATATTCTGGTCTTACACATTTTACGTCAAACCCTCATCCGTACCTCTTTTAGTTCTCCATACGACATTCTCTTTACAATATATATATATATATATATATATATATATATGTAGAAAGTATTTTTACCTTGGGTATAAATATGTTAAAGATACCAAGCAATTTTAAACCTGGTTTTACTCCATTTCCCAAGTAAGCAAACAGACTAAATGTCAAGTTTGCGCCTGCAATTGATGCAAGTCTAACTGATCCCACAGGTAGTGCAGGATCAGGGCAACTCGTGGCAAAGGTGGAACAAGATCCGATCACTAATCTTAATATTTACCCTTAATGCCAAAACACATCTCCAAGAAGGGGATGTATGATGTTTTGTATTAAAGGCAGGGGCCACTACCCAGACCGGTTTCGACCTTTATTGAGGTCTCGTCAGTGGGAGCTAGGCTAGAAATACCAAGATTTAGTAATATACAGAGCTTGTAAGTATTTCACCAAAACAAGTTACCATAAGGTGTTTTAACCTTATTAAATAAAAATCTCTGGAGGAGATATAAATGTAGAAAGTATTTTTACCTTGGGTATAAATATGTTAAAGATACCAAGCAATTTTAAACCTGGTTTTACTCCATTTCCCAAGTAAGCAAACAGACTAAATGTGTAAATAAAATAGACTATATATATATATATATATATTTGTTTTGAACAGCTTTTCTCTTGTACGACTTTCCAGATCTACAAATCTTAAATACTGATCATTGTTACGAGGGAGGATTAATTGATTTTATGTCTTCTTATATATCTCGAAAGAAAAGATATTTTCTGTAAAACATTTTTGTCCTAGGTGTTTGTCAAAACTTTCCAGACCCCTCTCCTCGTATATTCTCATGATTTCTTAACTGTGTCTTAAAGTGAAGACACTGTGAGATATACTTCGATCATCCATAATTTGACCTTCTGTTATTTCTGAATGTTTAAGCTTTTATCATTGAATATTATCCATTCAGCTGCCTCTTCACACTTCAGGTTTACGATGGCTCTTCAAGTATTAATATGTATTCCTGATTGAATTCTTCTCGAATATTTCCCATCACTATTCTGTCTCTTGTTTCTTTCAAGCCTTTAAAAGTAATTGCTTCAAGTAATTAATTTGGAGGATAGGATGTCTTTACTTTAAGTTTTCTTTTAACCTTTCTTGTTTTTTGTTCCTTTTGCGGTATTCTTTCCTCTATTTCTAAGCTTTTTTTTCAATAGTCTTCAGATATTTTCGTTTAGCTACTTTTACGCATTGCTTTCCTTTCGTTCAGTTTTCTATGCATTCTCTCAGAGCGCTCTTTATGAGCGCCTCTTCGACTTTCAGAGTCAACGATGGAATTTTTTTATTTGATGTTTCTCTTATTTGAAAACAACTTTGCCACGTGTTTAACTGTCTGAAGGGCAGTGTTTCCTCAATATCCACTAATAAGTTTCTAAAGTTTAATTACTCTTTTTAAAATTATAATTTTTTCTCCAATAATATTTGTATATTATGATAATAACAAGTTAATGAGATTTTCTTATTCTTTTGCCTTCTCTCATTGAGTTTGTGCTTTTTTTTTGTTGAACGAAAATCCAGAAGATCGGCTTTTTATTATTATTAGTTTTGCCATTTTATCCAAAATGTTTCCAACATATGTCTGTATATCTGCTGTTTAGATGCACAAAAAAGGAACATGTTTTCCTTCGTCAGCTGCCCTCTTTAATGACTCCAAAAATTCCTCCGCTTCTGTCTTAGTCGAACCTTTTGTGCTGTGGGATTATATGTAAAGATAAGTCTGGTTGTCTCATTTCCCTATTTTACTGTTTGAACAAATTGCCTACCCTTCAAGAACATTTTATTTGCTTAAAAATTATAGTTACTCTTTCCTTGAAAATTTCGTATATAAATTCTATCGGATGTACCAGTCTTTGTAGTTTTTCAAGAGATGAAGGAAAGCATCCCTTGAGACGATCATCAGTGTCGAGGAACAATAGAACTGTGTGTGTATTGATTCAGCACGCAAGATAAAATAATTGGAATTTCTATGGGCTCATCGACCTAATTTTAACAGAAGATTCAAATGGAGCGTTTTTCTTCAAAATTCGCCTGGTCTTTCAGCATTAGACCAGCATTTTTGTCCAGTGTTTTGGACAAAAACGGAATACCATAAACTATGGTACACAGCCTCTTTGTTGAGATTTTTATTGTTCCTCTGAGTTCTTGAGAGGCCACAGATTTCACCACGGTGATATTATTTAACGAAAAAATTTTAAAGATCACCAAAACAGTGTTTACTTGAAGCGTTTTTGTGGAGGCAGAATAAAACGATGACCAAACTGCTTTCTGGCAAAAGTGTTTTTTTTTATTATTATTTTAAAGATGAATAAATTCTGAATCCCATAAAATTTCCGATATCCTTCGTTCGGTGTCATATCACTCCGAATATTTCTGAAAAGTCCCCTTGATGCCTTCCTCTATATGCATTCCCGAACACGACTTGCTCCCTCTCAAAATGGGTGTCATATCAGGTCTGTAACTGTCGCGACCAGCACGCGACAGTAAAACTGACATTTGATTATTTAGTCGCGCCCTTTTTGGTAGGTTATCAGTGAGGCGAATTTAAATTGTTCACATGTCGAAGAACATCATATGTAATAATCCCCATTCTGTCTGTATTCTTATACTTAATGTCCGACTATAACAACCCGATTTGAAATACGTCTGCTCTCCTGCAATAGAAATAAAATATCTTATTTAACTTAAATATAAAGAGCCAATCGGCTTCATTTCGGCGATATAAACATTATTTAAATTAAGGGGATATTAAATCCCACATTGTTTTAAAACCGAATTAGAAACTCAAAGATTGGAATCAGAGAGTTTCATGCCGAATATAGTAAACTATAAAAGTATCGGCGATTACTAGCGTGAGCCAATGCAAGTAGTCCTAGTACATTGCATTAGCTCACGCTAATAATCGCCGATACTTTTATAGTTTACTATATTCGGCATGAAACTCTCTGATTCCAATCTTTGAGTTTCTAATTCGGTTTTAAAACAATGTGGGATTTAATATCCCCTTAATTTAAATAATGTCTTATTTAATTTGTCTAATTTAATTAGCCTTGTTATTCATTATTTCGCATGAATTAACAATCACGAAAACTCTCAGCAAGCACGGCAGACCCATTCAGCTAAAAAAAAAACATTGCTAATCGCAGTAGGCATAAAACCATAGAAATCGGTGTTTCGTTTACTTCAAACATTTCCCAAATATGTTTCCTGTCTTTTGAAATAACGAAATATCAGATTTTTTTTATGTGTGATTGCTAGTTGATATCTTTGCGAGATACTGAATTAAAATGTGCCCATTTTGTTTCTTTAGTCTTCTCGTTTCCAATAAAAAGATGCATACTATACACACACATTACGTAGTCGTTTTAATACAACTAATCAGTCTGTCTCAGTCTATGGTTATAGCAACATAAGCCCATTCATACGCGATAACTTTACCATGTGTTTAATTGCTACCAAATATGCTCGAGATCTGTTTTTATGTTTGCGAAGAAAACCAACCTCACAGTCCAAAACCATTTCATGACTGAAAAAAAATTGTAACAGCGAATGGTAGCTTACATAACAACACTAATATGTTCTCAACAGATACTAGAAAATGTTGAATACACAGACCTTACAAGAATTGTTAAGTATTTTGTCCATTCCTATTCTAAATTAATTGACTTTCAAGAGAAAATACACTCTTACAAAACACATTATTATTATTTATATGTGATATAGCTTAATCTAGACTAGTTTTTGATTTACTCCATTGCCATCAATGCTCAATTTCTGTTATGGCTCCAACTGAGAGCGATATTTCACTTCAAGAGCATTCATTATGGATACTTCCATGCTTCGAATGTTAATTTCCTTTTTTTTTTATTTTCCCAAGAGTTATGAGCGTGAACGCAAACTAATAACTTGCAATAAGTAGAAATTAAGACAAGTATTTCTGTTTTTATTTTTACGGTCGTGAAATAGTCCTGAAATAGCCGTGAAATAGAAAAACACCTGCAGAAATTCGGTTCAATTTCCACAAGATTCTAATAAGAATAACTTTTATTACCGATTGGCTGATTTATATTTACAGAAAGAGGCCTGCAGATGCTTCGAAAACAAATCCCAGAGAATAATTATTTTACCTCCAGAGGACAAGAATTTACACTTAATGGCCATTGCGCTTTCTAGCGTTCGTTCTCCAATTTCCCATTAAAATTATACCTGGAGGCGACGTTCCCTGTTACTTTTATTTACCTTGCTTATTGCAGAGAGTGAAAGTAAGGTTAGGCATTTCAAATTAAAGATTTTACCTTGCGAAGTATTAATAACGATGCACGGAATAAATAATAGCAAAACGGGTTATATTTTAATAAAACTAATTGGATTATTGTTGTTTGCAAGATTCTATTTTATGTGCTATTTAATCGCATTGTTTTCCTTGATGAGTCGGACTTTTCCCATATATTACGTTAATCTCGCACGCAGTTTGCAAATAATCGGTTCTCGTACTGCTCGGGATTATCCTTTGCAAAAAGGTTGTTAGTGGTGTTTCCCCAAAACACTGATTAAGAAGAGGGGATTCTAGGATTTGTGTCATCTGATATACAATATGAAAATGTACAAAGACCGCCTAAATGATGGAAGAAATCTTGTAAAGGATAGTTCGATGGTTGAGATTAACGGTGATTTGGGAGTCCCTGCTGAGGTGTTTACAGCAACAGCAGCTCTGCCTATTTAGGCGGCTCTAAATAGTACCTCTCCTGCACGGTGGTATTACGCTGGAGATTTGGTGGATTGGCAATTGGGTTTCAGTAATATAATTAATCCTAATTACTTCATTGTTAAACGAAGCGTAGCGTTTTTCGTTGTTGAGATTAAGCTAAACGGCTCTAGCCAAGATGGTAATTTTTTGAATAGGAGCTGCGTTTTTATCTGGCTTGTTTGTTTTGTTGTTAAAACGGACAGCACCACAGGGAGGAGTCAGGCATCTTTCAGATGAACGTAAAATGCAAGTATTCTCGAAGAAGTTGCATTTTCTGAGGCATTCTGAAATGATCAAACTAAACTCTTGAAGATATTGAAAATTATTCATCAATAACATATTCAGATAGCTAAAAACCAATGTATGTTACACTTCTGTTGTTTATAGATTGAGTTTGCTCCGCGTTTTAATTGGAAACAGAAAAGAATTTAGATGCAGTGAAAATGAAAACTATCCAATTTTATAAATAAATAAATTTAGAAATAAATATTCTGCTGTATAAGATCATTCGATTCTATTCTTGTTGCTAATCTCGGCTACAAAGCAGAGGAAAGATTAATAAAGAAATAAGAATTGCCACGATACGATCCAGAACTCGCCTAAATGAGAACGTCGAAAAAACTACTGGAATTGTTAGCGCAGATTATGAAAACGAATGTCGATTAAAATATCAAAACATTTTAGCTGCAAATCGTGAACTACTTTCAACTGACATCTCTTTAAACGCAAAGCGTCTTGCTTAAATGTAGAAAGGATATGAACAGCGTGTCGTTCCTAAAAATAAACCGGAAAAACAAGTGATACAATCTCAGCTTATGTCCAGAGGCGCTTTGAATCGCTGTTTCCATTAGATGTTGCTGCCGAACTTTCCACCGAGAGGCAAGTCGGCTAAATGAAGACAAGGTGGGGTGAGGGGGAGAAACTGCTGTTTCGGCGTTGAGTGTCTGTCGCTTTTCATAACTGCAAAAACATTCCCATACATTTCAAGATTCTGGAGCAAGGTGATGTCATATGCGCTCCCTAATAGTTTCTTCAATACAGGAACCACAAAATAATTTTGTCAGTTTGTGTTAATCATATTATTAAAGAATAAAAATTATAGAGCTACAGAGTATGCAAGGCTTCTGTTTTTGTAATTATCATTTTGTTACTTCATCTTGATATCATGTAAATGTCTAGGATGTCTTCGTTTGCTTGAAAAAAAAAAAAACGTTTATATCAATCAGTTATTGCCAACGTGTACAGAGACATGGATATTATCAGAAAAAACCAAAGTAACGTGTTAAAATTAGAAGTTGGTAATTATTTTTATCTTAAAACTTACTCGTAAGTTGGAAGAAAAAACCTGACGAAAAAATCTCAACTAATCACTTTCTAAAATCTATGCTATCCCTTTCTGAGCTTCTCGCTATCCGTCTCACATTTCCGCTCCCCTTTAGTGAGTTATTTACCACTCTATGGTAGAGACGAACTGAGAGGGAGGGCGATAACTAGTGAATCAAGATTCAATACGCAGGGCGTGCAGAAGGAATGATGCAGAGTTTGTGGACGTGTGGTCTCTGTTTGATGGACAGAAACATTGGCACAATGCTGATGAACTCATTTAAATGGATTCTGAGTTCGATGCCCGGAAAGATCTTTGTTCTTTGAGAGTGTGGAAGTGCAGAGTCAGGAAAACTGAAGGAATTAGGGCGGATGCAGACGAGTGTGTGCGAAGGCACCGATGAAGAAAATGAGCGTGAGAGTGAACAAGTGCAGAATCTGGTCTCTCAGGCAAAATATTGAATAGGATTGTTAATTCTTGGGATCTACAGGGATTCTGCAGTTTGTGTATACTAATGCCAGAAGTATCAGGATAAAGAGGTAGACGTTTATGGCATTATTTAGTGCAGTTTTGTCAGATGGTATAGGCATTAATGAGATTTGACTAATAGCAGATGATGTAGTTACAGGGATTGAATGTGAGGGGGTTTAGTATTTTCAGGAAAGATAGAGAAGATAGGATGGGGAAGAGGAGTACTACCACTGATGATAGCAGATGAATTGCAGCCAACGAGAGTATGATCAGTCATGCAGATAGCAGTTCTTTTGAGTTAATCCGGTGTGAGATTGAAGCCTATAGGACAAAATATTAAATTGGTCTGCTAGGCCAGATGGTGCCAAGGATGATCCGAAAGATTAGGCATCAGCAGATTAGCACAATGATGCAAGTCGAACAATTGTTATGGAGAACTTCGAAGACATAGATTGGAACGGGGAAAGATATGGCGGGAAGGAAGTGCAATTTATGCGTTTACCGGACATAATTGCTTGAAGCAGAATATGTGACAAAGGGGGACTCGACGTACGAGAGCGTTGAATCTTGTTATAGGATCAGAAGATTTTGTTCTTTACTGAGGTAACTACATTGCCTCAGATTGGGGAAGGTGATCACGTGGCCTTAACTTAGGAGGTAGCAACTAATGTGGAGATGCCAGTTAAGAAGGGGTATGCGTGGAACCCCAAGGTAGATGATTACGATACACTTAAGAGGCAGCTTGAATCAGCCACGGCATAAAGATCTGCAAGGAAGTTGTGTGGAGGATCCACAGGCGAGTGACCAAGATGGTGAATGGTCTGTGAAATGCTTCCTATGAGGATAGATTGAGAAAGGGGAAATTGGAAATGTTTCAGCACTTGGCTGGAGAGGGCAGAACAAGAGGTCATTCCTGAAAGTTGGGTAAGCGTGCGGTTAGCAAGGACGTGAAGACTAGATTACAATGCTGTTTAAAATATCAATTGACAAGCGGTTACTAGTAAATCCTGTATCAGTGACAATTGAGTGAATTCACTTATGTTAGCACACTTATATTCCAAATATTTGACAACATACTCATTATCCGTGATATATGTAAAATAATCAATATGCACATGAAAATATGGAAAAATCCTTGTAGTAATCACCCAAATGCATTCCCCCTCCCAAAAAAAAACTTTTCATATTAGGCTTAATGAGAATATCGAAGCCATTTATCACTGCAAATAGTTAAGCCTGTCGGTGGTGACTTGCTTTAAAAACGTTACCTTTTTTCCCTGGCTAAACTTGGGTTAATTTGTTATTATATGTATAGAAGCTACACAAATGTGATGAATAAATAGCGCTCATTGACTTTCAGTGGTGTCCACAACCCTCTGTTCAATTCAACTCCGGAAACCTTCATCAAATACAAAGCAACACAAATCTTCATCAGAATGAAATATCCGGAGTTTAATGGCGATGTACGTTTTTCTTTCTCTTTATTCTGTTCATTATTTATGAGCGAACCATAAATACTCGAACACTTTGTAATTTGTCTTTCACTATATTTTAATTTGTAATGTGTGCATGTCATGTTTCAGTTATTAAGTTCACGAACCGGGCGGTATAAAGGGTCGAGTGCTCCGAATCGCTTGAGTAAACTACCCTTGATGTAGATGATTTCTGGCGTTCAGTTGTAATTCGGTAATTAGATCTA
Source organism: Typopeltis vanoorti (assembly GCF_054136105.1). Taxonomy (NCBI): domain Eukaryota; kingdom Metazoa; phylum Arthropoda; class Arachnida; order Uropygi; family Thelyphonidae; genus Typopeltis; species Typopeltis vanoorti. Next base: position 11,214,743 of record NC_143559.1, on the reverse strand, counting down.
CATCTGATCAAAAGGATCGTCCATTTTAATTTCAAGAACACTACGCGTTAAAACACAAACCTTTGATGCTACATTGGAAAGGTTATCTCTTTGATATCTCTTTCTGCTCGGTGGAATGCGACGGTTCCCACGCATGATAACCCCCACTCGCTTTAATGTTCGGCTTCATCTGTTCTCTGCAAATTCCAACGAGTCGAAGCGTGAAGTAAAAGCTGAAATTTTCATTGCAGAAAAGACTAACTACAGCACGATTAAATGGCAAGATGAATCGAGTAAACAGTGCCTAATGAATATTTGAAAGCGTGTTAATTTCAGATGTTGAAGATGAATTTTAAAGTTGGTGAACGTTTCCAAAGTTGATGCGCGTATTATGGGGAGAAGTCAAACAAATTACTTAGGCGGGATTCTGAGGGTTAATTAAAAATAAATATACCGACTGAACAGGATTCCTTCGAAAAGAAATATTTTAATTAGAATCGCATGCGGAATACCGTAAGAAAGAAAGAAAAACTTAGACCATTGGTATGAGAGAGTGGAAAAAAAACTTCCAGATCTGAACAGAAAGAAGTTTGAATAATGAGTATCGTGAAGTATGTTTTTTTTTTAAAAAAAAAAGAAACGAGGCTACGCTTGTCACCAGAAAATACTTTTGGAAGTGATTTGCCATTTGGAGACAAGAATATTGATGTATAGGAAAAGGAGTAGCCTTCCTGGGGACATTCGTATACGTGGAATATCTATTATATTACCAGAAACCATTCTGAGTTATTATGAAATAACTTTTCGTTTGACGCTTCGATCTTCTTTTTCAAAACTTTTATTATTCGTATTCGGAATGAAAGTCGGCTCTACCTACACATGCCGTCTTAGTATTGTTATAAGGTTTTTATTAAGCGTCACGTAGCATGCTATTCTATCGTCCTCAGAGCGAGTAAACAACATTTGATCGTGTTAACAAGCACCGCAAAATTCCACTGTCCTTTGGTGTAGTCACACTGTTGTAGTAATGACAATTACGGCATCATTTCCCATTTAGCCTTGTTCATTATCGGTTGATGAGCACTCTACTGCTGGAAATAATTGCTAGTCGGAGGAAGGAACAACCTAGACTGTTGTTCGTTCACCGCACTGGTATACGAGTACTCTAGGTCAGTGCTTCCCAAACTTCTGGATGTCAGGGCCCCCTTTGCAAAAATTAAAATATTTCACGCCCCCCCTCGAAACAAAATCGTAATAGAGAGAGATATATATTATTATAATATTTATTGTATTTATATTCAATACAAAACACACACAGCGAATATTGCAAAAATCAAATGCATATATTATATTTTTTGCCTCTTACCGTTTGGTGCTGAAGACGATGCGGGCTGTTCTGGTAAAATATGAAATACTGTCCTTTTTTTTTTTTTTTTTTTGAGTCTGTTTCTGCTTCTTCGCGGGAATTTTTTTAATTTTTTATCAGCCACTTATCCATCTCAGGGTTAAAGTTTTTAACGTAGAATAGATCAAATAATATCATCACTTACCGATACTGGCACACCACAGACTGATAATATGAAATTAGTGAATATTACCTGAATAAGGGAATCCCCGGACCAGGAACATTTTTCTCTTTTGTGACTTTTCTCCCTTTAAGGTAATTAAACGTAACGCGAAACAGACAGCAAAGGCAGGTTATTAAAACGTGCATATGATTGGTGCGGTATTAACAAAAGATCGCGCAACCGAAAGATAAAAGCATAGCTGACAATTGAGTTGAAATGCTAACTCTCTTCAACCGAATTCCATATGTGAAACTGCCATAACATTCGTTATATATATATATATTACTTCGTTTTAACACGTTTGGTTGAATTTTATTGCTGCCTTGGGAAATCGAACTCGCACACATCTAATTAATAACAATAGTTTTTAGTTAGATACTGTGTTTGCCCATGCAACATATGGTTTTGTTTCAGTCTACACAGCATAGTTTCTGTATGAGGGGACATGTGATTCATTAATTAGTGTGTTTTTATCCCAGTTGTCTCTAATTGCACTATTTGTTGAGAAATATATCACACAGACTCCTCATACCTTATTCACTGGCAGAATAAAAGTACTTATTTTTATTGCCTCTGCAGTATAGTGGCCGTTAGGGAGGGGTGTTGTTTACCACTGTAAGCGAGTTACTATCTCCCCACATGAACTTGTTTAAGCTTTTTTTCATGTGTGAAGTATATGCGAAACTTTTATTGGTAACAGAAGACTAGCTCGGTTGACAGTGATAATATAAAAGAAGTTTTGATATCTATATAAAGTCAATATCAACAGTCCCTGATTAAGAACGAACGCGTGATGAACTGGACAGGAATATTTGGAGCTTCCCTGGAGAGCATTCGAAGTAAATACAATTAACCACTGCTTTGAAATGAAACTTATACGAATAAGCAATATTTACTAATATTCATTAAGCGCCGAAATACACAGGAAGCAAAGTTTATGAACCAACACCAATGTGTGAATTTTCCATTAAAATATAAAAAATAACAAAAAAGAAATAATAAATAATAAAAGTTAAATATAATAAAAGTTAAATACGTTTCTTTTAAAATAAAATAATCTACTTAGTCTTAAAACATTTTAAATTTGTTTTCATAATTTCACGGCCCCCCCCCTCAACAAAACCTACGGCCCCCAAGGGGACTGCGGCCGACAGTTTGGGAAGCGCTGCTCTATGTCCTACAGTATACCGTCACAAAAAAAGTAAATTCGCGATATTTTGTTTTTTGTCAGAGATGACCAAATCTCTAACTCAATAGTGTTGTGTTTGTGGACAAGTGGTTGGAATTCATTAAAACAGATGATAATCAATGTCCGTCATGTGTTCTTACATGATTAGAGGACAGCAGTAGAGAGTGGCCAGTTTTTAGTGGAGAACTCTCACAAAAGTACTACCAATGAGAAATTATAATGCAAAAATAGCGTTTATGAGAAAGTGACCTGAACGTTAAGCAGGTTGCTCTCTTCTGTATAAATACAATCTGGAATTCTTGGAAGTTTTAGGGAAACGGCGTGAATGTTATATGAGAAAAATATTCTATGGTCTCTGGATTTGCGATTTATAAAGTATTGAGAGCTGGCAGGAGAGAGTGAAAAAAAAGAATACAAAATTATTTAATCGCGACTGTCAATCGGAACATTATCAAAAGTAAGACGGAGTGAAGTGGGATTTCTTCCTGTTAATAAGACAGACTGTGTGTTGATAATATAGAAGTTCATTATGTTATTTCCATAGTATGAAGTATTACGCAGATTTTTTTGGATGAATAAAAGTATCCGAGGAATGACAAAAAAAAATATTAACACAGATTTTGAATATCTGCAATTCTCAGCGCAATTCAACACAGTTGAATTAATACAATGGGTATGTAATGTGTCGGAAATAGCAGGCGAGCTTGGTGTGAACTATCGTCAGTCCAAGAGTCATATGATGATAAATGGTAATTATGAGATGGTTAGACTCCTACAAATACCATCAAAGTTAAAAATGTTATGGAGAAAATATATATATTTATATAACGTAATTTGCAGTTATTCTAGCAGAAAAGTAGTTTTAAAAAGGAAATCTGTTAATCTAGTACGCTGTATGACTGAGGAAATTAGGAAATTACATTCTCTTCTCAATATTCGTCTCATATTGATTGGATATAAGAAAGAGGAAATGATACAGGTATCTTCTGAAAGCAAAAGGACCACGGATTACAGTTCTTTATGTTGTCTGAGACAGCCCTTACGAGTATTTAGAAAGGTAAATTTGATAAAAGCCCTTAATTCAACCATCCCTATGAGCAGGCAGGATTGATAGAGGTTTTTAACATTACCTAACTTCCAATGAGAGTGAAAATAACATAAGTTTAAAAGAGAAGTATGACAGATCTATACTCCGATCCATCAATCCCTCGATGAGATGAACACCAAGAGAGATTGCATTTTGTATTATTATTATTGTCAGCCTTTCACTAACGATTGTTTTTGTCCATTCGACCTGTTTTTCTTAGAAACAAAGCCACGTTATATATTTGTATGAGAATAAATGTTTAGGTGGTCGTGTAAGACCAACAAACTTAATGTAGATTTCAAAATCCAAAACAAATTTTTCTCATCCTGGAAGGGATCATACTGTTTCTTCATCTAAGTGTATGCAGCTGTGATATGCAGACGCCATTGGCCGTATATTAGGACTACCTCTCATCGTTTTCTTTCCCTCTCTTTAGCTTTAGTTTTGACTGCTTTCGTAGATATTCCAGATCACGCAAAACGTTGTTGCACTAAAGATTTCCCATCAGCAACGTGATTACAGTTTCATCTCTCTCCCTCCCTTTCTCAATGGCGGGCGAAAGCTGTGATGTAAAACATGACATTTCTGCATAATCACATTCAGCTTGTTTTCCGGACAGTCACTACAGATGTTCTGCTCATTGCAATGTTCATAATACCATCCTAGGTGATAACACGATCATTATCCAGACATATGCCAGATGGTTTCATCAATTAGTGTAATTGCTGTGCCTGTTACTGTTTTCACAAGTTCTTCATAGCAGCTGTCATCAATGGTTCCCAGTAATAAGCTGTTCTGCTTGATGCAATTTCAGATGAGTTTTAATACTTAAGCGAGGCTAGACTGTGAAAATAACATATGATCTTTTTCTTAATATACTAGACAACGATTTTGTTGATAGGTACGATTGAAGGCTGATGGATGACCAGAGGCTCTTCTTGGAACCTAACATGTTTTAATATTGCTAATTATTTTTAAAATGAAATACTTAAATCACAACCGCAGTCTTTTATCAAATTTCGATTCGTAATGTCCGAAATGTCAATTTTTCGCCTTGGCAGTTTTAACTTTTCCTTTTTTTTTCATTTTATTGTGTTACCCGTGAAAAGCTATTAGCCTATAGTACATTATTATGAGGACCGTAGTGGTTTAACTGTTGATGACCCCGACATTCTGCTTTGCAGGCAAAACCTTCTTTCAAGCTATTTTAGACACCCCACAAGCAGAGTGGAGGTCTAACATCTGGCGATAATGTTCATTCCCCACCCTACCTAAAGACATTCACGCCTACACTGGGATTCTAACTCACAACCTGTTGATCGCAAAGTCGATTATTTATTTTAGTTAAATTTTCTCACAGCACACACACACACAAACGCAAACGAGATCTTTGGAAATTTATAGCACATCAGTGCTACATGTGAGCGGTATTATTGTGTAGGCCACACAGTAAGACTGGATGTAGTCTTACTGCATTGCCTCTTCTGGATGGCAGTTTTTTTTTCTTTGTATAATTGACACGAACAGAGTGATAACAGAATATTCTTCATCGTAAATCGAATTAAGCTATTGTGTATAAATAACAATTAAGTTATTGTTATTTATACACAGTAAATAAATCTAGTTTAATGTTAATAACACGTTTCGTGGGTGTAATGTTAGTTTGCACCTTTCGTGGGTGGGTACACCATAAACAGTTAACAAAAAAAATAAGCCATCTTCGAATTTATTTAATTTCCATTAGCTCCATTATATTGAATTATGTACAGGGTGGCCATAAAATAACTTTCCCTCTTTGGAGGCATCTGTAGCTAAAGCCAATAAACGGAATGAGACCAAATTTTATATTGAGACGTTTGAAGGCATGGGGAGATGATTTCCGCGAAAAAAAAAAAAAAAAGATTTACTACCAAAAGTTGCCGATAGGGGAAATTTTGGCGGTGGCGGAGCCAAAAACAAGCGGATGATTACATTAAAGGCAGATAAAATGGAATAACAACATTTCGACAGTGTAAGTGACAGCCACGTCACTCATTCCAGCTGGATATGTTGCGCGTTACAATGATGATAATAATAATTAAACTAAAACAACAACTTGCGAGAGACACAGAAATGAATGTAGGGATTGAACTCGCATGTGTCGTCGAACACCGCTGTAGCAACGCCTGTCTCTTCTTGCATTGCTTTCCGTCTTCTGCCAGGTCTAACTCCTAGTGATCCAGTTTCTTTAAACTTTTTAATCATAGCTCTCGGTGCTACAGCTGACATAGGATCTGTACGCAGGTTACGAACCTTCAAAATTCCCGAAGGGCCGCTACGGCATTGCACTGTTTAAGCTAAGACAACTTAATAAGTAAAGCAACAGGGCCGGATTCAGACTTGCTGAGGCCCTAAGCTATACAAAACCCAGAGGCCCCCCTACTGTTTCAAATTACATCAGCTGGTCTTTTTGTTTTTTTATTTGAGGCACCGGCAGATTGCGAGGCCCTAAGCCGTAGCTTTTTTAGCTTATACGTAAATCCGGCACTGTAAAGCACGCTGAGTCAAGGTAGGACACACATTGAGCAGAATGCGTCAGTCATTCGAATAACTGCCTGAACGTTCCCAATCCCTTTTTAAGTAGAATTGGTGGCACTGCTGTCACGTACCCACAGTAAAATTTACATAATCCTTTTTACCTGCGTTTACTGCAAATATTTGACTGCTTTCAACTCCGCCAGCGCCAAAATTTCACCTATCGTCGACTCTTGGTACTAAATTTTTTTTCGCGGAATTCATCTCCCCATGCCTTCGAAAGTCTCAATATAAAATGTGGTCTCATTCCGTGTGTTAGTTTTAGCTACAGATACCTCCAAAGAGGGAAAGTTAATTTATGGCCATCCTGTATATCTTCGATTCAGAAAAATCATTCTGATATTTTTTTTTATTATTATTATGAAGTGACAGGCACTAAAGTCTATAAATATGCCAATGATTTTTATAAATTTTGATATTAATGTAAAAAAATTTCCGAAAGAGAAATTGTTGATTAATTTGGTGTGAGCGACGTTTTTCGGAAATACAATGTATTTCCGAAAAATGACTTGGAGAACACAAGCATCAGTTATTTCATCCTTGTCTAGTGATGTAATTATCAAGACAGTTGAATCTACTTTTGGTATAACGCGCCGTAGATATTTTTCCCTTAATCAAAACAGTAACTTTCTCATGTCTGTAAATATATGTTTGTTCCTCTATAAAATATTCTATTTTTTTCTGACGGTTTCCATCGCTTGGCCATTGAGTTTTTCAGCTAAGATCTGAATTTGTAATTTTCTATTGCCTCAGCAACACAATGAAAAGATCCAACTTTCAACGAAGTTCTCATAGTCCGTGCTCAAACTCGAAATCCGTTTATTAGTTCCATTAATATCTCTCATCCGCAGTAATTTTCTAAATATCTGGATTATTATGTGCAATGAGTTTCTGAATACGTGTTATGTCTCTATGAATGTCATATTTACTATTGCAGTCACTGTTTCTAATAAAATATATTTACATAATTTGAATGAAACTCATCTCCAACTGCTGTATAAGGAATCTCGCCTAAAATGCGGAAAACTCTTTCTTCAAACCGAATTATGCACCCAGAAATGCGATGCTCAGTTGTGAAACGTTTGGGCTGGTAATTTAGATTCAGTCGAACGGTTCTTTCGTTAAAGCCTGTTGCTCATTTTCAAATGCCGCGGCCATTTTGAGAAATTCAACCACCGAAGGTAATGGCGGATGCCCTTTACGATGCAATTTAGCGGTAAAGTCGAGTACTATTGGGATTGCAATATGCAGAATGGCTGTTTAATTGGGCAGTTGTTTAAGCAAAGAGAACACGAGGGCGCACAGGTGAGGTTACTCGTATTTGGTGTAACGTATTTCATAGCCAAAAGAACACCGTAAGCGGTTTTGCTGTTGCCGGCGGCGTTTGTACCTTCAATAAATTATTCTCTCGGGGAAAATCTACAGTTGTTGTAAGAGAACTGAAGAAAACCCCGGAGAAAATTAAATTTAGAAGACAAGAACATGACGAAGCATTCTTGTAACCTTTACTATTCGCCCGTCAAGCATTTCGCTTAATAATTCATCACTCACTCGAGAGTAAAAGGTCACTTAACATCGTGTACGGCTGGTTGATAAAAAGTTTTTACGTAAGCCGGAGAAAGCTGTTTTGTACTTCAAATTAAGAAAAGAAATTACTGCTTTTGCGAAGAATTTTGTAACGCAGAAAGAGAAAAAACTTTGCCTCACTTTGTTCTTTCATTTCTTCGTCGGGATTAAAAAGATAAAACCTTCAAGATTTGTGTAAGCTGGAATAAGTTAGTGCAGTCATTTCGAAATTCAGTTTTCAGTGTTCGCAATAATTACATAACTTGCTAGTACTTTTATTGCGTTAAAGGATGCTAAAGCTCCGTACATATATTTGTTTGGTAATAAGATTCAAGTAATATGTTAAAGTTAATTTAAAACAGCGATGACTCCGGTTTCTAGAAACAAACAGACTAATAATAGACTTCAGAAAAAATCCATTATTAGTCTGCGCTCATCTTTACTTGAGACCTTAGATATTGTGTACAATATTGGACGAATGATTCTCAATAACTCTCGCTTAGACACTCTCCTTGTGCAAGTTAGGACATTCCACTCCGTCCTACTGGCTTCTGTTGGTAACACGCAGAGCATTAGTTGATCTTGTGCTATGTGACCAGACAGCATAATAACTAATCGCATCCCACCGGAATACAGCCATCATACTGCATGCCACAGAACTTGCATTTCATCCTATAAATATGAAACTTTACCAAATGAACATTATTCAACATGGTGCCTCTATAACTTCTCTACAGGTTTCGAAAGCTCTGATATCCCACTCACATCCGGTGTCCTCTAGGAAACAGCATCTCTTCCATCAAAGCTAAAGGCTTTCTTTGGACGGTCTCCCCTGTTGGATTGCAAATCACGTTAGAATCACGAGGCTGCAGGTACTTCAGCAAGGTCAGTTCAGTTTCTCTTTCAATTATTACCACCCGTGCATCAGAAAATGCAACATATCAGTGACACATATTATCAAATTAACAGACAAACTACCAGATAAACTCATATAATGAAACTGTGGTGACCCTATCTACGCAAGATTCGGCGAGAGGAATTTGATCTCGACTAGCTCCGCATACTCGTGACTATTTGTGATTTTGTTGAAAAGTCTTATATTTTACTGCACTGCCCATTAACAAGAAAATCTTTGTAACAATATGTAACATTTTAAACTATATATTCTAATATGCTATCAATTCAAAGGAGAGTAATAAGTCTGTCCGAAACACGGGAATCTAATTTGCTTGGAGAATTTAGTACTATCAAGGATAAGGGATGAAGAGAAATCATTATTACGATAAGATAACACAGTTGCTTTTTGTAGAGCCGAAGTTTACAGAGTTTCTCTCTTCGCACTACTTATGAACCTGAAAGCTTGGATCACCTTTGCCAAATGTATGAATAAAGAAAGGAAATCGAGTGTCTACCACCACCAGCAAATTTTGGATAGGATGTGAGGTCAGTGGCAGTTTATGCATAGATTGCAATATACAAAACTCTGGGATTTCTATGCAGCATTGATGAAGAAATATGAACGAAGCCATTCACCAGGATGAAAGGATGAAACCTACGATGCAACAGGAAAAATTTAGTCAGACCCATTTACATGGCACTTTGCTAAGTAGAATTCCTTGATAGACCTCATCAAATATCCTTGAAATATATAGCGACTGCATCAATTTTTCAGATTGTCCTGGATAGGTCCAATGGTGGATAACTAGGAATTCACTATGTATATGAATGCATAATAAGTCTTTACTGTAATCAGTAATTGATTGGTGTCTCTAGTGACGTTCTCTGTTATTTTATGGTAAACAGAGCTGATGGTGGTTTAATAGCTAATTGGAAATTTCTTTTCTTTGAGGTGATTTATACTTCTGTGATGTTGGGTAGTGTCTGCTGTGACTAGGAAATAACATCTAAGCCATATGAGAAGGGGGTGTTAATTCTGTGGCCAACGTTTTAAGCATAGTTAGAGAGATACATGTAAGCACCAGAAATCTTGATATTATAACTCCTCGCGAATCTATTTTTTTTTTTTAGTGTAAGACAAGCTGAAATATGCCTGAGAACTTCTTAGTATGTTGGGAAGAGACCTGTGTGTATCATTCTTGAAGTTTGAAGAATATGATTCTGGGAAGTCAACTGTGTCTTTGGCTGATCCTGAGAGTATGTAAAATTAAGCTGGACTCCGTATATCTGATCTGATTTTGCTATTCTGGAATGGGTTGCATTCCCTAATTAAATATTTAGGACGATTACGAGGACAGATTGCTGAAATTATCTTCTTCAAAATCAGATATTTGGATTTGCTGATATTTTCTGCATCTGCTGCGAACACTGATATGAACTGAGTGCGAATCGTAAGATATATCACGAAACACGAGATGTCCAGAATTTTTTTCTTGGTCTTCTTTGGCACACTTAGTGGAGAACTAAGGCTTTCGTTGGGTTAGTTCGTTGGATAAATAATAATAAAACACTATGATTATTGATTATGATGAAAAAATTAAAATTTAATGAAATGTACAATTGATACCTGCAGGCAAAACGATCCCGTATTTAACAAATTGGAAGAATTGTTGCATAAATTTGCATATTTTTAGGCAACGATTGTGATTAAGATTATATTACACTATCTGTGCATTGAAGAGTGATTCGCAGATAAAGGACGTCCATCTTCCTTTCGCGACGGAATACTAGCACTCCTTTTGTTGAACATTTTTAAATAATTTATTTCACTCATAAGTCCCAAATAATTCTTTAAAATATTTCATACTTAAGTAGCACTAAACATCTCGTTAACTTCGGTGAGGAATTAAGAATATTGAAACTATTTACGACTCAGTTTTCTCATATTTTGCTTCTCTGAAACGTGTTGCATTTTTCTAATTAAATATTTAGTAAAAGTCGCTGAGAGAAGGAGAGATCCCTTATTTAGAATTAGTCATAATTTTATTTAACAAATAAGATTTCCAGGCTGAACATGCATATAATACCTTTAAGGAATTCAGTCTACATAATCTGGTCTCCTTCCGAACACATGCGCAGACTGTTTGGAGAATATTTTAATTTTGTTATCATGCGATGCATAATTACTGATGCTTCATTGTCTTACATGCAGTCATCCGAGTAAAACTCGGTGAACTACCAATCTTTTAGAATTAATTTGAGAGACGAGTAATTTTCTAGTACAATTAGAACACTGATTATTTTTAACGCTAGTATGTTAAAGATTTACAGTTAAAAGATGCGAAGGTCTTTCTAGTTTATTAAATACTATCCGAGTTAATTTATTTTTCCAAGAAATGAATGCAAATAAAAATGCAAAATATTTTACGTTTTAAAATAAAGATTTCTAAATTAACTATCACTTTCCAGTTTCCATTAACTGAATTGTAAGCTGATTTCTTATTTAACATTTGCTTTTATCAGAAGCTTTGATTTTAATCATATTTCTGATTTATTTCTGGTATTTTATGCCAATGTTCGTCAAGTTATTTTGCTGTTGGTATAACATTTTTAATAACACTTGAAACTGAAGTGCCCTTGTCGGTATGGAATTGAAGTCCCTGATCAGTAGCAACCTAAAATGCGGTTTTCAGTCAGATACTTCGACTTATTGTAGAGGTCTTATGGAGTCATCACATCGCTATCATTTTAAAAATCACGACTGAAGTATTCTTGACTGAAGTATACATATTTCCCTTTATGCTTCCATATTTATTCTTCAGCTATCGGGTTGGTGTTCATTCTTTTGTTTGGGTGTCACCAGAGCACTTATTATCTGGTATTGGAAACTTACCAGTTTAATGAAAAAATCTAGTTGTCTCATTTGATACACCAAATGAGAGGCGCCCCTTGTGGTAAATGTAAGCACTCTAGAAAAGCATTATGAAGGCTGGTAGGCTATGGTTTATCGGCAATATTACTGAAGAACCAATGTGCGAAACAGAGGAGAATGGATGAATTTATGATCTCAATTGTGTGAACACTTTTCTTTTGTTAAAATATTCACGCTTTTGTTACGTGATTGTATTATGGCAGTTCGTTTTCTGTAATAAACCTTACGATTAGCGGACTTGATCCTACTAAGGTTTCCACAGTTCTACATCAGCATTTCCACTTGGACCTTCTAGAATTAAAACAAGTAAATAAAGTGTGGCTTTATTATTCAATTTCGATAGTTGAAGTTTTCATAAGGAAAATGGAATTTAAATTATAAAATAGAGAGAGATGACACATTTCTTCCGATTGTGCTTAACGCTTAAAAATGGGACAATAGTAGAATTTCGTAGAAATACACGTTTATAATCGTTAGTAATCTTTCTGTATAAAATCACTTTCAATTATAGACATATATAAATAAATGATTCGCTTCGCAAAGGATAGAAAGGTCAGTGCCACTGTTAGGACACCTGGTTTTATGTCAGTGTCATGCTAGACCTCCACGTAGCAGCCCAGCGACTGGCGAATCCCCACGTCTCCCACTGAGGATTTGTACCAATACCTCAGCCACATTAGATTTTCAGTGTACACCCGTTCGATTCAAAGCAGAGACTTGACCCATTCATCCATTAAGGATGAAATTCATTTTTATTGTTGCGGCAGTCCTCTAAGTTCATTTTACTACATTCTTTATGTCACTTGAGTTTCAAATTTCTCTCCTCCATTATCCCAAACTCCCTCACCTACACCCAGTTCCTCCAACATAATTCCTGAGAAATAAATCGTAGGCATACTGGGGTGAATGCGTTTAAAGAACAAAAGAATTTTGCTATTCTGCTGTGTTTATAAAGAGATATTCTGAATAACGAATTTTATTCATAAAGTTTGATATGAGGATATGAGATATCAGGATATGAGACACCCAGTGTCTCATATTCGGATGACGTGAAGAGATGCTGGGGTTAAAACTTCAGTTACTTTGAAAAGGTTATTTATTGCACAACACACTGTATGTTCTGAAATCCTTATGCATGACAGGGGCATATGAGCAGCAATAACATTACTGCCTTTAGTTATACTACAGTAGTTGGATATTCACTGCTTGAAAAAAAAAGTCAATAGACATCCCCCCCCTCCCATGGACAAGGTGCATCGTGCAATGTAATGAGTCACGTGTTAGTAGCCGGTATAATTGATTGGAGAAATATGAAGCACCCAAGTGAGTGCAACTGCGCCCAGGTGAAATGGTTACGAGAGGGGAACTGAACTGATGGAGTTTGAAAGAGAATTCCACGTTGCAGGCCTATCAGGCAAATTGTTGACAAACTCGTTTAACCCAGGTCAACAATCAGTGATATCATACTGATATGGAGGAGCAGGGAACTGCGCTTCCCTGCTCTGGCATAATGAATGCCCCACATTACCCGAACCAACATGCAGCGTCGTCTTCAGTGGTGCGAAGAGCATGTACAGTGGGACGTGGAAGCTTGGAAAGCTGTGTTAGGGAGAGATGAATCACGCGACACTCTCTACTCAGCAGATCGACGCGTTTGGATGTGGTGGTTGCCCGGTGAACGTGTCTTAAAAGAGTGCGTAACCCCAACTGTGAAATTTGGAGGTCCTGTTTTTTCTTGGTTTGGCCTCAGACTTTTGTTTGTGGTGCCACATACATTGAAGGCCAAGAGGTTTCTGGACAATGCAATGCTTAATCTTTTGTGGCGTTTCTATGGAACTTGCCGTTGTCTCTTTCAGCAAGACAATGCAGCGTGTTATAAGCTGCTGCTGTAACTGCGTGATTTGTGGACATGAACGTCGCTACACTTGAGTGGTTGGTCCCTACAGAGACTTGATCTCAACCCTATTGAATATCTTTGAGATGAACTGGAGCGTCGGGTGAGGTCAAGAGCTCCCTTCACCCACAACAGTCCAGGACATCATTACATGCCTTCAGGGAAAATGGTCGAAAATTCCCATTGATCGCTATCTACGCTTGTGAAAAGTATGCCCGTAGGATTGCTGCAGTCATCGCAGCGAAAGAAGGTCCTACATCTTATTAAGGTGGGCTGTTTGCTCCTCACACTATGGTGTCTGTTGACTTCTTTCCAAGCAGTGTACATTATAGGAATTTAAGGAAGCAGCTATCCTTCAAATGAAACCGTTTAATTCGTTTGTTTTTAGTATTAATTTCCTTAATTTTGAAGGTTTTATAATTCAATATTTTTGTAAGATAATAATTCCTTAGCGTGTCGTCTGTGATATCACTGGTTTGTATAGTGCATAAATGCCTGCAAGGATTACAGTATGAAACAAATAAAATAAAATAAAAAAATCCTTGTTCGGATATTTTTGAAGGGCGTGCCTTCTTTATCATCAGTCGGCCCTGATTCTGCATGAGATAAAATATATTCTACACAGAAAGATGATTGCAACTATTGGAGAAAGATTTAAACAAAATGACAATTACATTTTAAAGGAAGTAGGAGAGAAGACGAATGCGACTAGAAACCAAGAAATATGCGAACAACGAACTCGCAGATTGATTTTCTGGTAAGCTATTAAATTCTTCCGTATATCTAAGTGATGTGCACTTTAGGGACAAAACGCAGTGTAATACTTGGAAGATAATTCATAAAAACTGGTTTGGGTCTCAGTTAACGCTCGCTTCTGTTTTCATTTGGCGTCATCAGGAGACATTTTCTTTCTAAGAAAAGAAATACTGAAGACTGACGAGATAATATTCGTTGGCAATAAACGTAACTGCTTACTTTTCAAAGCGATGCGGATGTCGTATTTATATTTTCAGCATTTTGGGACTCTAATTTTTATCCTTCAATTATATCCACTGGTTTATCGATTTCTACATCACCCGTGACATTTGTGCAATCATCCCGAAGCAGCAAAATGGGATAATTTATCATGGTGTGGTTTATGTTGGATGAAGGTCGATATTCTTGATTAGGATTTCGTGTTGGAACAAAAAATAAAAAAAAGAGGAGGAGCTTACAGCAACGCAATACAAGTTGAGATCGTCAACTTGTATTGCGTGGGGATGGTATCCCCACTTTCCCATCAGAAAAAAGCTTTCATTATTTTGATAAAAAAAGTAATACAAAGTAGATGTTTAAGAAGGCTTTTTTGTTATTGTATGTTTAGAGGTGTAGGAACAGATGCACATTTTCGAATCCGAAATTTTGAAAAGCGCAACCTGTTTTTAAAGCTGTTGTCGTTTATGATATAGGATTAAAAAAAAGAAAATAAAACGTAACCGAAAAATAACAATTTCATTCCAGGTGTAAAGCGAATTATGTTTAGTTCCTTCTTGCTGCAGTCAAAAGAACGCTGTCCAGTAGTTGGGAAAACATAGATCAAGATTAATTTCACAATAAACATGAACAATTTAACTATTGGTTAGATAGACATCATTACGGTAGCGCTGTCCTCACTTTCAAAGAGATAAACCGGTTAGAGAGCAATCTCTCAGACAGGATCCTCAGTCTACGTTGTTTCTCTGCAATCCTGAACAACAGCAAAGTCATTAAATTCATTCAAAATTTAAACTAAACATAAAAGTGAGATATAATGATTAACACCTCATAACGTTATATATTCTTCTTAGTTTTACTAATATTAGACCCTTCTACACAACCCCCTCTGCGATTATGGTTTTACGTTCCCTTCCACATAATGATTAACATCTCAACACTATCTTAGGTTACCTTGGACGTGGTGGGGGTAGGTGTCAGACGGAGAGAGGGTCACTCTGGCCCTTCAGGCTGAGTGGATTCAAATGAAGATCGGCAACATTTTGGAATAACGGACACATTAAACAGGAATCATTGAACATGAGAAGTTGAAAATAAAAGGGCTCACTCCAGGAACTTCCTTGCGAATTAAATAGATATGAAAGAAACGGATATAAGAGCAACACAGGAGACGAGAAAAGTAGTAGAAGGCAATCTGGAGGAAGACAACTTTTTGTTATTTCTTCAGCTTACCTTTAGATTGATTTATCTGCTGTAACTCAGATAAACATGAGTTACAGCAGGGAATCATAAGTCAGAAAAAACTATGAATATGTCTAATTGAGTTTGAAGCTTTTAATGAAAGAACAGACAAGATAAACGTGAAATGGTTTCTTATAACTATTACTAATACACATGCACCCAGAAATCTGCAGAGTGATATAAATATGAATTCTATGAAAAATTGGAAGAAAGCCTTGATAAAACACCATAAAAGGATATAACTATACTATGAGGAGACTTCAAAGCTGAAATTAGAAAGAAACGTATCGAAAAATTATTGGAAGATGAAACCTTCACAAATTGATTGATTAAAAAGACAGAATCCAGATATCTAATATTTAATACCACATTCGTGAGGAAGGATACACACAAATATATGGAAATTAAATTAGTCTAATGGATATACATTTAATAAAATAGACCACATCGTTATCAGTAAAAGACACAGAAGTTTCCAAATCGGAGTTAAGTACCGCTGAATGTACACTTGATCTTGCACAGAGTAAATATAAATAATATTTTAAGTAGATGTGAACTATGTGAGATACAGTATTAACGAACGTGATAAACAATTAAAAGGAAAGTTTGAGAACGAATTAAAACAGAAATTGAAAGATAAGCAAACCGATTGCAAATATCTGGAACATGTGAAATTCTGTTCGGAGAAAAGTAGCTTCGCAAAACTCAAATGGAATTCACAGCGAACAACAGAAAACAAATGTTAACAAACGTGTGAATTCACGGTAAAGAAGGAATGATGTAAAAATTATTGTTTTAAAAAATTCTTCTGCTATTCCTTCTACACAAGGTATAAAGAAAGTAGGAAGAAAACCGGTAAAATAACTAGTCAGGAAAATTTTAACTTGAACAAACTGAAGAAAATCAGAAAATGAGCTTGACTATTAATCAAACAAAAATGTTCTATGAAAAAGAAAAGTGAACGATTGAAACAGCGGTAATAAACAAAGAGCAACTGACAAATTTTAGTTACTGGAGATGAATCAGGTGTAGAGACTATTGCGACCTGCCGAGGCATTTGAACAATTAAATTATCATAGCTGTCACTTAGAAATCCTTAAACTATCACCGCACTTCAGAAGAGGGTATAAAGCGACTAAGAACTCCCAAAATAATACCTAGTACTGAGAACAGTAGCTGAACTCATCAAATATGGTAATTAACTAAAGAAATACGTAGGCTGATTGAGCTGTTTAATAAGAGGAAGACGAAGAATATAAAGAATCATTATTCACACCAATATATGTAAGAAATGAAATGTGAAAAAAATTGCAGAAGAATATCTCTTCTGACCAAATGATAAAACATTTTTCTCACATTGTCCTAAAAACAACAATAAATGACAACAAAACAACAATAAATTTTCCTACTCACAGTAGGAAAATGAAGAAGACGTAAGGAATAGACATTCCATCTTTGTAGATGGAATGGCCATTCCCCTGTGCAAACTTACTGGTGGCCAATGTCTTGAGGCTGTCATGGTATAGATTTGAAATTACGGACTCGTGTTTGAAACAGAAAAAGGTTCTGCACAAGTTAAATCTGTATTTTGATTCTTACGTGTCGGTTATCACTCATAAGAGACTCGTGCTATAAATTGGTTGCCTTACCTCTACAGACTGCAGTTTGAGATCAGCGGAAGTAATTAACAGTGAAAAAATATTGGCAAGCAGTAAACGTTGAAAAAATTGCAAATTAGTCGATGCTAAAATATAGTGAAGCAAAACATTTAGTAGTCATCAAGCACTTAGTGTCGTTCGATCGGATTCTTTTAAACATTATTGCAAAGTATATGTTAATGCAAAGCTGAAATACTCAATTAATTCATCTTCGCCCTATTTAATGATTTGAAATTACCCATTGTAAGCAGTCCAGAAAGGTAAATGCTGAAGATAATGAAGTAACTCTGAGCTGACGCAGTCCGGAATGTCTGACTAATTGTTGCCGAAATGCTTCTCCCTGAGCATACAGGTTGGTGTAGTGATTAATAATATCGTCCCCTGCTGGTAGCTGTCACTGCCTTTAAGAGCAGCGGCTTTCATTAATGGGGACAATGTGCATCAAGTTTCTAACAAAAATAAATTACCTTTCTTGCTTCCATTTGTTCGTTCATTTCTCTCCTTCTCTCAATCTGAGTTTCAGTCCTTCGTTGCGAAATTAAATATAAGAAAATTAGATAACAAACGCGAGCCGCTGTAGAAAAGAAAGGACCCGTTTGTGTGACGGCTTGAGATAAAATAAATAGCTCGCAACGTTTCGTTATCAATTAGGGAATTAGAGGAGGGATTGTCGTAGGGAAATCGGGAAAAAATGGTTTATTCGTTTGCTGTCCTCTAATGAGCGTTGCCAAGAAAAAAAATCGATTTTATCCAATTTGGCATATAATGGTAGTTTAAAAGGTCATTGAAAAGACATTGTATTGATATTAGCTTTGCATTCCTTTCACAATACGTTTTGTTTATTTTGTGCAGTTTCTCGTCTAATAGGAAAACATTAAATGTTTCGGTATTTGAAAGGTTTCTGTCACAAAATGAACGTTTTTGTTTGAATACATATTGAGAAAAAGATCTGCTTTTCTGTTTGAAATAAACAGCGTCAAGAGACTATCTGAGGTGGATGACCTCGTTTTCGTAGAAAACTCAGCCATTTCGGTCAAATGATGAAAATCATTGATTTAAAATAAAAAAAAAATTAAAATTAGTTTTTGCGTGCGAAATAAGAAACACTAACTAAAGAAAAAAATGACCAAAATTAAACATCCTTATATTGATTTATATTAATTTCGCTGGAAAATTCAGCAGGTTGCCAAATTTCGGAACAAAGATCGGGAAGGTTACTTCAAATTAATTTGTGCAAAATTTCCTCGCACTACTTTGAAAAAAAGAAGTGTACCGAAGATTATCGTTGATTCCCAAAGTAAGTAATTTGAGGATTGGGAATTTGGAGGAAAGATTCTCACCTGGCCACCCGGTCGAGAGAAAATTTGGGTCAGTTTGAATGCTCTCATTTTTTTCTTCTTTTAGAAATTGAGTTTTATATTAGCTTAGATTCATTTTCAACATCTGCATGTCTCCACACATTCGTAGAACCTCCTTTGAAGTATCAATGAACAGCACGGAAAGTCTTCCAAGAGCAAATTTAAGACATGAAAAGGCGATATTATCAAACTTAAATATAAAGAGCTGATAAGCTTCAATTTCTTATTCACCGAATAAGAAAATCTTTGAGTTTCTTATTCGGTTTTAAAACAATGTGGGATTTAATATCCCCTTAATTTAAATAGCGATATTATCAAGATAGAATCTATTTAACTATTTATTGGGTTCCATCTATTTAAATAGATACAACCCAAAGATGATGGCTTGTTTTTTGTTGGATGTACTTACAGTGGAAATCGAGGAAGTTTTCATGTTTATGATGAATAGTGTTAAAATGCAACGTAAGAAATGAATTTTAAAAACTGCAATCAGTTTGCTGACCTTGGGTTGCTAGGCGCATAATATATTTGCTCATCGTTCAACGTATACCATTGCAGTGGGTTCGTGGTCATGGAAGTTGTGTGAATGTCTTTGCGTGGTGATTTAAATTCATCTTCCAGTATGAGATCACCATCCTACTTATTGAAAGTGGCTTGTCAAAAAGTATCATGTGTGATCGCTAGAGACGGGTATCCAAGCGTAGCCCACCCGCAGTACTAAACGTTGTTGGAATTCGTATAAAAAATAAACCAAAAGATGAGTTGTCCGTTTCGTATATACTCGGACCGTTTTCTTCCATGTTTTCACCACCTAAAAAATTGATGAGAACACGTGTGATCCGTCTCCAGATGATATACATTCTCATGTATGAACCATATACATTAATACGGTTCATATGTGTATAACATTGGCAGCTAGAAAACGCAGAATCAACTCGTTTTTTATGTTTTCATATTGGCGTAAAAATAAATTTGAATATTTATGTGGAACTAAACTGTTATTGTAAAGACCTCTTGTAGATTAGATTTCATTCATGTTATCTTAAACTATTATTAGGTTTGCATTCACTGATTCTGTTTTTGTTTTTTTAGGAGATAAAATAAACATCAAAAGCGACCATTTGAGCGTGTGGCGTATAAAAAAAATATTTCGAGGAAATTTCAATCTTCTGTATTTCAAGCTAAATTACTGCAGAAAAAGTTATTAAGGACTGAAATTGTTTCAGAAATGCAAATGTAAGTGTGCTTCCTGGATGACTTAAGTTATCGTTGCATTCTGACTTGACATCAAAACTTGTCTGGAATTAATATTTCCTTACCGTGGATAACAACCATCTGTTAATTTATGAAAGTATTTAAATATAGAATTAAAGTAAGCAAACATTAATTAATCTTATAGCAAAAAAATGTTGTTAAATGAAATCACACGTGGACGTTTGTAGTTGACATATTTCGAATTCGAAAAGTTGATAGTTCTGGAGAGGTAACTGTCGTGAATAATCACGGACCAACAGCGCTAAAGAATTACGCTTAGTAAAATGATGGCATTTCTTTTCCAATGACAGTATTGCGTCATGGAAATATTCTGAAAGAATACAATATCTCTGTGTCGTGTATAAGGCGAAAATCGGGAGTGCTGCAATGATTATAAGACAAACAATCCTCGGCAAAATGGACCCCACTAGAGTGGCAGCCTACTGAAGTGTGAAAGACAACCTAAGACCACTAAAAAATACATACAGACGAGAGCACTACCATCACAAGAAAAACTATCAAAAATTGAGCTTCTTACATAAATTACTGCCCAGCAAAAAGGACCTTCCCTTACAAGAAAATCGTCACTTGGAACTAAAGCAATGTGAAAAATTGAAAATATACTTCTTCTTCTTCTTCTTCCTAACATGGAATATAGACCATGTGGCCTGTTCCGGTCTCATGCCATCTCTTTCTTGGTCTTCCGATTCTTCTTTTTCCACTTATTTTGTATCTGTATAATATTTTTGGTAGTCTGCTGTTGTCCATTCGATTTAAATGTTCTAGCCATTTTTGTTTATACTGTCTTATGTAGTAATTAATTGGTTTGATTTTTAGGGATTGTAAGATTTCTTCATTTGTTTTGTGGTCCCACTTGGTATATCCAGCTGTTTTTCTGAGGAACTTCATTTCTGCTCTTTGAATTCGTTTTTCATCTTTCCTTTTCATGGTCCATGTTTCGCTTCCGTATAGTAGAGTTGGTTTTGACAAGACATTATATAGTCTGATTCTAGTGTGTTTTTGTACCAGGGATGGCTTAAATATACTGTTTATTATGCCATTTACTTTGACAAAGTTTGATATTTTAGTGTCTATGTCTTTTTCTTCTTCGTATGATAGATCACATCCCAAATATCTGAAAGTGTTTACTTGTTCTAGTATTTTATTATCTATCACTATTTTACTTCTTATTGGGTTTTCTCCTTTGAATGCCATTATTTTTGTTTTTTCTTTGGATATTGTCATATTATATTGCTTTGAGATATCATTTAATGATTTTAATGATCTTTGTAAGTCATCTTCTGATGTAGCTAATACTATTTGATCATCTGCAAATAGTAGTGTATCTATCTTCATTTGCGGGGTCATTTGTATACCAAATGGGTTATGCTGTTTCCAGATTGTTAATATTTCATTTATATATATATTGAAAAGCAGAGGTGAGAGGGTACATCCTTGTCGTACTCCTCTTGATATAGCTTTCCATTCTGAGGTGTGTTCTAATTTAACTGCTATTTTATTTCCTGTATATATTTCTTGAATAGATTGTAAAAGTTGGTTTGGTATGTTTAAATTGGTTAATATTTTAAACAATTTTTGTCGACTAATTTTTCAAAAGCTTTTTCATAATCAATAAACGCCATATGTGTTTCTTTTTGAAATTCTCTTCTCTTTTCTATTAATAATTTTAAAGTAAAAATTGGATCTATGCAGGATCGGCCTTTTCGGAAGCCATTTTGTTCTTCTAGTAATTTGTTTTCTACAATGCTGCTTAGTTTCTCTTTTAATATTCCTGCATATATTTTATATCCTGTATTCAGCAGGCTAATTCCCCTATAATTATTGCAATTGTCTTTATTTCCTTTTTTATAGATTGGGATGACCAGTGCTTTTTTCCAAGAGTTAGGGGTTTTTCCGGACATCCAAACCATATTAAAAAATTTCAAAAGTCTTTCATTAAATTTTTCACCTGCATTTTTGTAGAGTTCTATATTTATATTGTCTTCTCCTGGCGTTTTCCTATTTTTCATCTTCTTTATTATATTTTTCAGTTCTAACATTGTGATATTTTCTATTAGGTCATTCTTTGTCTTATAAAATTTTAATTCATTGTTCTCATCTGTCCAGAGATTTTGGAAATAGGTCACCCATTTTTCTAAATCTATTGTTTGTATTTTTATCTTTTCTTTTATTTCTTTATTCATGTGTTTTATTACTTTATAGGTTTTGGGTTGTGGCTTAAATAAATCCTTTTCTAGTTCTGTTACGAAATTGTTCCATCTTTCTCTATGTTTTTTCCTTACTTCTCGTTTTGCAATTGCACTATTTCTTTTATACTCTATTTCTGCTTCTATTGTTTTGGAATTTAGCCATTTCTGGTAACTGTCCTTTTTGGTTTTTATTATATTTTCTATTTCTTTGTTCCAGTCTCGTAGTCCTCTTTTTCTAATCCATTTGTGCTTTATTCCTAAGGTTTCTGTTGCTGCTTTTGTGAGAATTTGTTTCAAATTTTTCCATTCATCTTCTATGTCCCTTGATTCATGTGTGGTTTCTGTTTTTAAGTTTGTGCATTTTTGATATTGTAGTCTAACTTGAGGATCTTGTAATGAAGAAATTTTGTAGCTTGGCTGGTAAGAATTTTCAATTCTATGTGTTTTTAGCCACTTTGGTTTAAAACGAATTTTTGCTGATACCATATAATGATCAGAGTTTAATTCAAAGCCTCGATATGCTCTTACGTCTAAAATTAACTCCGCTAATTTAAAATTTGTGATAACGTAGTCGATTACTGATTTGTATCCTCTGGCTGACCAAGTATATTTATGTATTTCCTTGTGTTTAAACATCGAATTCATTATTCTCATATTATTATAAATGACAAAATCGCGCAATCTGCGACCATTTTGATTACATGTATCTTCGCCAAATTTACCTATGTTTGTTTTGTATTTTTTGTTTCCTATTCTGGCATTTAAATCTCCTGCTAGCAGTAAATAGTCAGTTTTGTTTGTTTTATCTATGGCATTCTGTAATTCTTTATAAAATATATTACTGTTTTCTTCTTTTCCCTCTTCTGGTGCATATGCACCAATTATTGTTATGTGGCCTCTTAATGTCTTGAGTCTAATTTCTATTAGTCTTTCATTCAAATAGTTGTAATATACAATATTGTTCTTTAGGGATTTATGTACCATAATCATTATACCTGCTTTTGCTCTTTCTTCTTTTTTTACCCCACTGTAAATTTGTATATAGTTGTTTGTTTCTTTTGTACCTTTTTGTTTTTTCTTTGTTTCTGTTACTATACATATTTTTATGTTAGCTTTGTTTAGTTGTTTATCAAGTTCTTCTTGAAAATATACTTCAGACTTGAAAAAGGACATATCCTTCGATTCAGGAAAACGTGATTGGTCCCAAAAGATGCATTTTTAGTCAACATTTTTGGACACTTCACTCAGGAAATATTGAAGTTATGATGCTAAAACATTATAGTCCAAACGTGAAACGGTATTCTATTGAATACCATTTTATGTTTCAAAGTATTCAATATTAGAGTTAAAATTCACAGGGGGGGACAAACTACACCTTTACTCAAGAGACGGATATTCTGATGAACAACCTAAGAAGATCAGAGACCGCTGATGACCAGTGGAAATCAGCAAAAAGAATGTTGGGGATAGATAACAAAGGAAGCCAGAAACACTGTGGATTACCTGATCATAGATTTCAATGAAATTAGGACGAAAATATGCTGTTAAGATGAAGATAGCCAAAATCAGAATAAATCGACGAAAAATTTTATCAACAGAAAAGCGAAGATGATCAAAAATGGAAAAACCAATTTTCTACAAAAGACGGCAATAAACCCCATATGAAGGAGAATATTTCTAGCTGATGATAATTAGTACTATTTAAGAGAAAAAAGCTGAAAGAAAATATGATAGAATGTGAAGGTAATAAAGAAGAAAGACTGAAGGAATATTGAGTCCAGAGTTCCATAAGCGATCTCTGAGTTGACGGATCTTCTAAGAGAACTTCTAAACATGCAGTTGAAGAGACAAAACCTGTTTAACTTAACAAAATGCACTTATGAAACAGGAGACACACCAAATAACTTTGAAATAAACTTGCTTTATTTCTTATCCTTAAGAAAAAAAGAACGGATAAATGTCTAAACCATAATATTTGGTAAACTGTGTCATGCTTCTAAAATAATACAATACATAAACTATTGATCAAATTAATCAAAGACTGATTTTAATTTAGAAAGAACAGAAATATCAGAAAAAGCAAACTGGCAGTTTAAAGTAACTTAAAAGAAGATAAAACAGATCTACTTTAATAATTTTACTCGATATTGAAAAACTAGGCGACATACAGTTTGAAATAAGATACCTTACAAAAGGCAGTTACACACCAAATAACTTTGAAATAAACTTGCTAATGGCTATGCCTTAGAAAAATACAACAAAGTATTTACAATACAACAAAAATTATCGGTTAAAAGAATAACAATAAAAAGTTATCGGTTATAACAATCAGTGAAAAAAGGACCTTTATAATAATAAAATTAAAACTAAGGTTATGATATACAACGCGTTATGATATGCAACAGGAACGAATCGTGTTCCTGTTGCATATAAGGCTCGAAGACCCTAATGGAACGGGTGATAACCTTAGTTATTTACTAAATTAAGAGCCAAAAGGCTTCACTTCGGCGATGCAAAATTATAAAAATCAAGTGGATATTCAATCCAGTATTTTTTCAAAGCCGAATAGAGAAACTATAAAAGTTTCGTATGAAATTTGACCAGAGAGATTACGGGAATACACTCACCGGATACACCTTGAGTGTATCCGGCTAGGGCAACTCGTCGTTTACAAGTTGCTCTAGCCGGACCTTAAAGGAAAGCGCTTCCCAAACTGTGAGCCGCGGTCCCCTTGAGGGGCCGTTAGTTTTGTTGAGGGGGGGCAGTGAAATAATGAAAACAAATTTAAAGCGTTTTAAGACAATGTCAAATTTGACTGTAAGATGCTAAAAGTGTAATATTTGCATTTGATTTTTGCAACATTCTCTGTGTACGTTTTGCATTGAATATAAATACAATAAATATTATAATAATATATGTCTGTATTACGATATTTTTTTTCGATGGGGGCCGTGAAATATTTTAATTTTTCCAAAGGAGCCTTTACATCCATAAGTTTGGGAAGCACTGTTAAAGTAGACATGCCCGCTATGAAAGCATCCATATGTTCGCCTCCTATTGGTCCATTTTTATAAGGCTTCATTGACCTCACAGCTGTTTCAAACTGGTTGGTTTTCGTCAGAAATCAGGAGGAAACCTTAAGAGAGCATTTTTGCTCTCAGTACTAAGGGAATTGAAACATCGGAGAGGTGTATTTTTCGTAAGTGAACTCTCTGTCGGTGCGTAGACGTATTCGAAGTATTCATACGAAACTTTGATAGTTTTTGTATTCGGTTTTGAAATAATGCTGGATTTAATATCCTCTTGATTTTTATAAATTTTGCATCGCCGAAATGAAGCCTTTTTGCTCTTTATTTCAGTAAATACAGGGTGGCTATAAAATAACTTTCCCTCTTTGGAGGTATCTGTAGCCAAAATCAATAAACGGAATGAGACCAAATTTTATATTAAGACTTTCGAAGGCATGGGGAGATGATTTCCCCGAAAGAAAGATTTAGTACCAAAAGTCGCCGATAGGGGAAATTTTTGCGCTGGCGGAGCCGAAAACAAACGGATAATTACATTAAAGGCAGATAAAATGGAATAATAACATTTTGACGGTGTAAGCGACAGCCGCGTCACTCATTCCAGCTGAATATGTGGCGCGTTACAATGATAATAATAATTAAACTAAAACAACTTGCGAGAGACAAAAATTAATGTAGTGATTGATTTCCCGAAGCGCCGCTACAGCATTGCAATATTTAAGGTAAAACAACTTAACAAGTAAAGCACGCTGAGGCAAGGTAGGGCGCATATTCAGCACAATTCATCAGTCATTCGAATAACTGCCTGAACGCAGAACAATACTGACTTGATGGGCGAAGCATAAATGCTTTTCATATTCCCCTCCATCTGAAAAGGGAAGTTCTTTGGGTGGAGAATTATTGCGCTTTAAGCTCGCCCTGAAAGGGCAGTGAGATTAACTGTGTTCAGCTGAGCATAGAATTGACTTGGGTCTCTTGTATTTGCAGAAACCTGCTTCATTATAGTCTGAAGCTTGCTTGATCAGTGGGTTCGGATGATTAATTGTCTTGATGAACTTTTCAGCTAGGTCATGAAGGAGAGATGTGATGTAGGGAATGTTGACTTTTCTGTGAATTTGGGAGTTTCTGATAAACCACGGGGCATCCAAACTCATTCTCAGACATTTGTTTTGTATTCTCTGCAGCTTTTGAATATTTGTGTTCGAAGGTTGACTCCATGCAGGAGATGCGTAAGTGATGACTGGTGATGACTGAGTATCGAATTTACTTCTGTTGATCATGGGGTAGAGCTGCGCTATTACTTTTGGATGTCTTTGAACTTGTGTTCTATATGATTGGTGAGTTGTAGTTTTTTATCGAGAATTACGCCGAGATATTTGACTCTATTCTGCCATGGGATTTTAACACCTATTAAATGTATATCTTCCTTGATTTGAGGCTTTTTTCTAGTGAACAGTATGGCTGAACTCTTCTGTGGGTTGGCTTGGATTCTCCAGTCCATCAACCATTTCTCTAGTGTGTGAATACTGTTTTGGAGTCTTTTGATAGGCTATTTTGGGGCTGAGAGATCTTGCTAATAATGCAGTATCATCAGCATATAATGTAGTGATTGTTGAGCTTGGGTTTTGAGGGATATCAGCTATATAGATAGAAAACAGTAAGGGGGCCAAGAGTGAGTCCTGCGGCACTCCCGGCAGAACCTTGCGTCTGGTTGATGCAGTTTCATTTATTTTGACTTGCATGTATCTGTCTCTTAGGTAAGAGAGAATTATTTTAACTAGATTAGCAGGCATATTGAATGTGATGAGCTTGTAGAGAAGACCCTGATGCCACACCTTATCGAAAGTCTTTGCAGCATCTAAAAAAGAGTTCAGCTGTATGAAGGTTCCGGTTGAAGCCTTCGGAGATGTATTCGATCAGCCTGTGGATCTGCTGAACGGTGGAGTGGTTTTTTCTAAATCCAAATTGCTCATTTGGGATTATATCTAGTTTATCCGTTTGTGATTGAAGCCTAGTAAGGATTACCTTTTCTGCGATCTTTCCAAGGTTAGACAGAAGACTGATAGGCCTGTAGCTTTCAGGAAGTTGGGTGTTTTTTCCAATCTTTTTGATTGGTGTGACATCTGCTATCTTCCATGCTAAAGGGAAATATTTGAGCCTGAGGATAGCATTAATTATGTTGACTAGATGTACAATGGCTTTTCTGGGGAGTAGTTTGATTATTTGATTGTAATTCCATCTGAACCTGGAGCTTTATTGTTGTTCAGGTGGGTTATAATGTTTATAACTTCTGTTGGAGAAGTGGGTGTGAGAGGTTCTAGGTCATCTTTTTGTTGTGTTATGGTCTGCCTGACTCGGCGGTGAATCTTGTAGATGAGATTGATGTTCAAATTTTCATAAGAGGGGTTGCATTGAGTTTCCAAGCTGTCACCCAGAGCCTCTGTCTTTTCCTTGTCAGTATGGGCTATTCCTTTCGTGGTCTGAATTGGGGGTAAAAGTTGTCTTTTAGTGCCGAAGGTTCTCAGAAACTTCCAAATGGAGTTGTCCCTTTTTAAGTGGAATTGGTGGCGCTGCTGTCACGTACGCAGAGTAAAATTTGCATAATCCTTTTTACCTGCATTTACTGCAAATATTTGACTGCTTTCGGCTCCGCCAGCGCCAAAATTTTCCCTATCGGCGAGTTTTGGTACTAAATCTTTTTTTCACGGAATTCATCTCCCCATGCCTTCGAAAGTCTCAATATAAAATGTGGTCTCATTCCGTGTACTAGTTTTAGCTACAGATACTTCCAAAGAGGGGAAGTTAATTTATGGCCACCCTGTACTTTACGCACCGACCGAGAGTTCGTTTACCGAAAATACACCTCTCTGGTGTTTCAAGTTTCTGTACTGAGAGGTTTTGCTCTCTTAAGGTTTCTTCCGGAATTTCGCTCCCAGTGAGGGGGGGGGGCTTAAGATGAGGGGGGGATTTTGCCTTCGGAGAACATTTTGAGGCTCCTGGGAAAGCGTTTTCCTCCTTAACCCGCGTGGAGCCTTGTCGGTGGATGCTTTCCCCTGGAATATGAGCGGTTCTTCTCAATAGTAGGGAGAGCCTGTCACTGATGGAACCAACGTTGAGTTGGACGATCCTTCGGTCACTCATTTTGAGTGGTCGCTTAATTTTTAGAGAGGTCCTTACTTATACAGTATCTTTGACGAAAACCAACCAGCTTGAAACGGCCAGTGAAACCTTATAAAAATGGACCAATAGGAGGCGATTATATGGACACTGTCATAGCGGGCATGTCTCCTATAAGGTCCGGCTAGGGCAGTGCTTCTCAACGTTTTTTGAATCATGACCCACCTCAACGTCTCCAAGATTTTGATGCCCCCACCTCTAGCATATTAGTCAGCCAAGTTCTAAAAAAGTATAATATAAATATGTACATGTACATTTTCTAATTGCCCCCAAAGTATTCAAATTGCCCCCGTGTGGGGCGTACGCCCCACGTTGTGAAACACTGGGCCAGAGCAACTCGTGAACACCGGCAAGTCTATTCGTAAGCTCTCTGGTCAAATTGCATACGAAACATTTATAGTTTCTGCATTCAGCTTTGAAATAATGCTGGATTTAATGTCCACGTGAGTTTTATAATAACCCTAGTTATCTGTGATGAAAAAGAACTTCAGATGGGAAGAAATGATTAATCGATTTAGTCTGAAAAAATTATAAAATGAATGCATTATACGGGGTGAATCGTGAACAGTAGATACAACTAGAGCCACTAGAAATGTAGGATGACAGGAGAGTCTCAAGAGTTAACGGGTGAAAAAGTCTTAGATGAGGAATTATATAGAGCCAAGAAAGAAAGATCGCTCTTCAGATCGCGAAAGTAAAGAAGATAAGTTAATTGGATGTATCCTGTGATGTTAGAACTATCAGCGAAGGAAAGCATGATACAAAAATGCGGTCCAAATCAAGTCCAATTTTGATTTAAAATTTTAAAATAATTTAAAAATTTGTTTAAAATTGTAATGGAGTGATAAAACAGCGTTTCAAGACCTAATTTTATGCAAAACAGTCAAAGTAGTAGTTGGAAAACTAGCTAATGAGATTATAATGAATTACAACTGAGTGTAACACGAGCACACACACAGTGCGAGAAGAATCCCGTTTTTTTTTTTTTTTTTCGCTTCCAATATTTTTTTCCCCTTTTGCATCGCTTATCTTAAAATGTAAACTTAACGGCGCCATACGCTCTCTTCAACATGCCAAACAAACAAAAAAGAAAAAAAAAACACAAAATCGATTTAAAATAATTTAATATATGTTCATGTTTTCTCGCCTCCTTCGTTATCGGTTGAAGATGAGAAAAATCTTGGCACAAATCGAATTCATCTTAAACCAAGCAAGGACGTCTACAGCCATCTGGAGAAAAAATAAATAAATAAAATGCAATCGGAGAGAAACGGTGAATGCAAAATGTATTAGAAATTATTAAAGACCTGCGATTTGTTTGCATATTCTGTTTTCCATAATATTTTGCTATTATTATAAAGTTTAAATGATTTTAATTTTTACGATTATGAACTTTCTTTTTTTTTATACTCAAATATTACTTTAATATTTTTAGCGTATTTTAAATTTGTACTTATAATTACCAGAACCCTTAATGGAATCTACGGCGTGTGTGTGTATGGGGGGGGGACAATGTGTCTAATAATAGTTTAATTTTTAGCTCGCTGTGCGCACACACCCACATGTGTGTATGTATGTATATATATAGAAATCAAAAGGCAAACATTTTAATTTTGTTTATCGGCCCTCCATTTCGATGTTGTACGGTCTTTCATAAGTAGATCAAAATCCATCTTGAGGTAAAAAAAAAACAAAAAAAAAAACGATCTCTTAAACGCTACCCGCAGTCTGTATATATACTGCATGATTGTAAAACGTTCCTCTCATAACTCTTCAGATTCCTTATGCCAGGCTAGAAAATATTCTACGAAGGTTCTTTAGGTCGCAACGAGAAAAGCATTTCGATATTACTTTTGCTGGAACTTAAAAAAAAAAAAGAGGCCGCCATATCAAATAGTCGTTTGTCTGAGCATGTTGATTTAAACTCCGAGAAAACCAACTGATTTACTGAATGCGAGATAAGATGCATGGCGCTGGCTCTAATTTCTGGT
Source organism: Typopeltis vanoorti (assembly GCF_054136105.1). Taxonomy (NCBI): domain Eukaryota; kingdom Metazoa; phylum Arthropoda; class Arachnida; order Uropygi; family Thelyphonidae; genus Typopeltis; species Typopeltis vanoorti. The sequence goes on along the minus strand of NC_143559.1, from coordinate 11,184,169 downwards.
AGATCCAACTTCTCTCTTATCTCACTGCGTAAATTTTTGTGAATGTTTTTTTTTTCTTTGATTAAATGCCAACCGCATCCCAATCATTTATAAAACTGAAAATACACCCAAAGCCTCTAGAAAATTTCGAAAAAAAAATTAACTAAAATTAGAAATGCAAAAGAAGTGCAAGAACGTAGGAGAATATGTAGATATCATTGCTGAATATTGATTTTAAACTTGGGAACAACAACCACGCTAGCTTACTCTGCATCTCTACCGAGAGTCCTACTGTTTTTGGTATATTTTACGCCCAAAGACTGCGTCTAATAAACAGTAAAATCTATTTCCATTTAGTACGTACAAATAATGCTTTGCGTTGCATAACGTTGTCAGCCCAGATATAACGATATTAGAGATTAAACGAAACAAATTAGGGAAGGTTGGCTGGTGTACTGCACGGCTCTACATCACCGTATTTCTCGAAATAGTAGTAGTATTGATCTGATACTGTTTGGGCAGCTTGACCTAACCATCCTGCAGCGGGTGGATGACAGGTTTATTGTAGAGAAATTCTGGAGATGCTCCGCACACTAATTATACAAGCTGACGCTACGAACTTTTTTTTCCTTCCCAAGCAGCTCGAATTCTGTACATCTTGTGAAATTAGCTTTACATTAGAGAAGTGCTTAGTGGGGGGGGGGGGTCAAAATTGTCTTACCGCCTAAGTCATCAAGATGTCTGTTCTGCAGTTTGAAAAAAAAAGTTACATAAATTTTTCATATTATCCAATTCATTTGTTGGCACAACTTGACGGTTTTCACTTCTGATTTCATTGTTTTCATGTCTGAAATAAATGATTATTTTTTATTAATTAGCTCGCTCTTACTGAAATTAACAGATGCGAATCAGATTTAGAAAAAAAAAAGTGGTTGGAAGAAAGTATCCGTACCCCCTTCCCTCCAACCGTCTTCCCTTCAGGTTTGAGAAAGCTGTTATTAATGTTTGAGAAAACACGCCAAACAGTCGTTAACGGTGCAATTGCAATTAATTTTTAGAACGCCTTGGCAACTGAATATGCATTTTCCCCTCTGCGATTATCATTTTGCTCAACACACGTCTAAGCACAAAGCAAGCACAGAGTGTTACTTCTAAAATTATCGAACGGAAACAATTTTGTTTTCCGCCATCTCTTCGCACTACTTTTTAATGTCTCTAATCCAAGAATAATACCTTAAATCAATCGAACATTAGCACCTTGAGTCGGTAAGGATTATGTAATCTTTGAACCTTGCTCTCCTAGCTCGAAACATGTGATTTTTTTCTAGCCCTCCTCAATCCTACAACCATCAGGCTTTAGTCGTATACCAGGAGATGAAAACAAACCTTGTGCTACTTAAAAACTCGTCACAAACATCCATGCCCATGGTTAAGATTCGGACCCAGAGGTTGGAATCTAAAGAGACGTTCACATTGTCAACATGGCTGACGTAATTTTAATATTATGGCTTATTGCTTCTTAATTTTAAACTAAACGATCAATTATTTAAAATAAGCACTGCATTTTTCTAGTACTAATTTAGTTTATTACAGAAGTCTCTAACTGTGGCTACAAGAAAAAATGAGGAGTAAATCTTTTAGCTAACCTGTTTGAGGAATCATTGACGAAACATGCCCATGGGGAATTACGATCTAAACTGGCTAAGATATGTGGATGTTGTATCCATCATATGATTTGACTGCAAGAATTTCTTTTCCATTTTAACCCCACATTAAGTTCACTGTCATGGGGATTTCACACAAAAGGAGCTTAACTATTCGTTCCATAGAAAACTAACGTATGAAATGCATGCACCTCCGATTATAGTCTCACCAGCATCTCTCGCAGAAAATATGGGTGTTATGAAAACCAGATGAGATAGAGTGCTTAACATTTTCGGAAACAACTAACAGAAAAGAAGCCAAAAGTTCAAACACTTCTGTCTTATCCTTCCAAAAACGGTTATAATAACAGTGATAGTGAACAAAGAGCAGCACATACAAAAGGATGAACAGAAAAAATGTGTTGGAGCGGTATAGATTTCTTTCATATTCTTATAGGTAAGATATCAAAAATATTTCGTCAAAAGTGAAAAGGAATGAGATTTTCTCTCGACTTGCCTTCGATGTCCAATACCTTCCCATTCACCGCCAAAAACCAGAAGCGTACAAGATCACTTATGTGGGACAAACAGGCCAGTCAAGAGATTTAAACGAATCATAACATATCAAGGAGAGAGAGAAAACATAAATCAGGACTAGCAGGATATACAACAGAGACAATCAGCTGTTTTGGTAGTGTACAAAAATGACCTACACTGACCACAATTTCTTCGTCAAAGCATTCGAAGGGCATCGGAAATGTTAAAAATTCAAATTAGTGTAACAAGATAAATGGTGGGCGAACATTTCATTCATCACTTCGTTAGTCGTCATAATGAAATACGAGTCGAGCGATAACCATGGCTACTCTCTTTCCGCGCGGTTAGCCGAGTGGCTATGCGCTTCGCAACCATATGTCTGAGAAAGGAGTGTCCGGGGTTCGATTCTCGTCGTCAACAACGTGAGGAACTTAAGGATCTTCCTCAGCCATAGCCAAGTTGGCCGGTCTTGGGCGTGGACTGCACGGTTTTTCTCCCCAGTTTATCTAGGGGGTTTTCCTCCCGCATGCAAGCAAACCGGCCGCGTGAACACACACGAATTACAGTCAGGAATACTTGAGTCCCAGCCATAGACCTGATTCGTCAGCTATGCTGGTCCTGAGCCCGGATAAAATTTTGGGGGGATTGGGATGGTGCCGTACTTTCCCGTAAAAGGGGCCTCACGGCCGTTATATCATCATATGCTATAAAAAAAAGTATTTTTCAAATATATCGTGTTACAATTTGCTTCCGCTGAACTCAGTCATTGTACGTTTTTTTCTTTTTTCTTTTCTGATTTTGTTTTCCTGGATGTACGTGAAACTAGTGCTGGTTGAAAATCAATAGAATAATTGGTTAACAATCTTCATGTAGAATTCATACTCAACTTTAGAATTCAACGCGTTTCCCATCCTATAAGTCACAAAGCAAGTAACCTTATGTTGCATACTACTTCTTAAATGCATACAAATAGCAATTTGCCCTTATATATTCTAAGGACAGAACAGTTCATGAAAGGCGTATATCTTTCAAATACATGATGACGACTATCAGAGTTTATTCTCTAATGAATAATTTAATTCGCATTATTTGTTTCTATTGCTTAAATGATGGTGAAATATTGATATCAAATCGTAATTTCTCAATAGTCTGAAAAATAGTGAATTGTGAAGATACACAGCAGTCCGTGGGAAGTACGACGCCATGCAAACTTGAAAGTCGTTGCTAGGAGACGCTGTACATTTCTCAGTTGTGATTGTTTGCAGATGAATTGTGTGGATAGCCTGATTTGAACTTGGAGTCATATAAATAATAAAGTAAACTACTTCGTGTGTGTTAGGGGAAGTGGGAAATGTCGCATATGCAGAAAGATATATTTAAAAAAAAAAATACTAATCAACATGAATAACAGTATGTTTGCATTATGACGCTTTGTTGATTTATTTAGGAAAAAGAAAAACAGGATGAATTCTTTTATTATTAAAAGTAAATTATCTGATCCTTATCGCACTCCTCAAAGGGAGGAAGCAGAACTCCTTTAGTCCTAATTGATTTCTTGAAATCGGTAGACTTCTTTGAAAGGACGATTTGATATCAATATTTCACCATAATTTGGTTACCGATACATGGGTTCATTGCTATCAATGCCTTTGGGGGGGGGGGGGGTACAGAGTACAGGAAACAACTGCACTCCCTAAATCGTAACACCAGTATGATCGATGAAATAGTGTGAATTCTTCGGTCGTTTTTTTTTTTTTTTAATTTTTTTTTTTATATATCCAACTGTCTAGCGTAATGGAACCAGAATCGCTATATATTTATCAGGCAAATAGAAAATTGCCTTTTATCCACAGGGAACGAGGAGTGCTTTATCTAAACATATATTTTCATTTATATTAAACTGCTGCTTCTTTTTCCAGAGTAAAAATTATTTCTCAGAATAATTCGTGCATTGAACAAGTATGCTAAACCGTTAAGTACATTCAAATGAAGTGTCTAATATTAGAATATTTTAATATTCTATTTCTCTTTTGACGCAATTGCTAAAAAGAAAATGCATTCAAATCACCGAGAGAAATAACGAGGAAATTGTGAACGTTGTAATGCGTGACCTAAAGAATTTCTCACCAGACCAGAAAGATCTATTCCCAGAATAAGAAGAAAAAAAAACTTGAGCACATAATTAGTACAATTTTTGTTAAGAAGAAAATAATGAAGCAACATAAATTTGTTGGAAGAAAAGAACGTCTTTTCTTGCCACAAACGATCCATCCTCAACGACCTCACTTAATTAGTACGTTTCAATAAACAAATGAGGACATTGGCCAAACTAACTATTGTCAGATGTGAAAGGTGAATAAAAGAGGGCGATGATTAAAACGGTAACTGATATCAAGTAGAAACTCTCCTTGAAAAAAATTGTATTTGTGCAGTTTTTTTCCTGTAAACAGCTCCTTTCCATTATGCAACTTACTCCTGATCCACTTTGAGCTGCACATTTCGCCTGATAACAAGTAGCATTCCATAGTGTTGGGAATAGCGTTATTATTTTGGCATTACACGTCACTTGTGGAGCTTGTTATTGTCACAAAGAAAGATGAAGACGAAAGTAGGAGATGCAGTGATCGTGCCTTATTATACCGAATGTCATGGTAACAGAAAAAAAGCAAAAATAAGTATTAATAGCAAACGTATGAGACTTTTACTCATTTATCATTGGTTTTTTATGATTTTTTAAATAAACCAACTTTATCTTAATTGTATTAAATTTCAGATATAAGAAGCTGGAAATAAGGAAAGTCTTGCACAATTCGAAGTCCCCAAATGTGGTAATTTATTCACTGGAGCATTACTGACGCAACGGAAATCAAAAGGCGGTCTTAAAGGCTCTTACAGTCTGTTTTTCAGAGGTAAGGTATATAAACACAGTCCGATATCTGTTTGTTTAATATCATGTTCATCTTCAGGCATTTCTAGAATAGAAATTTGGAGTAAATATTGACGATTCTTGAAGATTATAATGTCCTAACCAAATATAATATTTTAAAAACCATACTCAAAACTTACCAAAGAAATTGAGATCCATACTATGGAAATTGGTCATTATTATTAGGATCGTTTATACGTGAGCTACGATCAACTTGTAATCACACCTGAGCGTTTGCCTGCATGTATAGCCAACCTTCTGCGGGATTACACAGACATTGAATGTTTGAAAACGTTATTTTAACTATTTCGCAAGTATTAAGAAATAACAGGAACTGGATTCTTATCCAATTCTTATTTCCAGATTATTCGTTATTTTTGTTGAATACTTTTTTAGAGAGAAATGACTAATTTTTTAACAGTAAACATTATATGTTGTGGACAGTATTTTGAGCAGAAGATCATTTATTATACATCTTTTAAAAATAATGCAGTAATTGTAGACTGTTTAGATACTCCAGAGGTAAACAAAACCCATCTATTAAAAAAGGCTTTATTAAAATTTCACGGCACATCAAGCATTTCCGGGTACTGAATAGTAAGCCATTCTGATCGGTTGGTGCATTGACAACCGTCGTTATCTTTAAACTCACTCGGAAACTAATAAGCATATTTTTCTTATTTCTTGCAGTTGCAGAATATCAAAGAATGGAGTATTATATTAAAGTGTTGTACGGTGATTTTTTGAACAACAAATGCAATCGTATGAGAACTAACTGGAACAATTTTTTTTTTTTTCACAGCAGAAATTTAAAAAAAAGTTGAGTATTACGCTATGCGTAGTTTAGCCAAATACACTGCAAACTTTGTAGTAGACAGTCTTCTTCTTCTCAGGAGAGAGAGATGATATCTGTATATTGCACATATAATACGTTAATCGCGGAAAACTGACATATCAACAAATAAGCCTTTCTGATTAGTCATTAGTTTGCAAATAGAATTAGCTACAACACAAGTTATAGCTTCTCAAACAGATTTTTTTTTCTTCTAATGAAGACATATTGGCGTGCTTTTCTTCTTCTGTCAGTTGGCTAACAGTTTTCTGAGATTGCAGGACTTGGTTGGATTATGGTGTTCATTGTCGGTATTTGTTCATAGTAATTATAAGTGAGATCAGCTTTTTTCATGCTCAGATTTTCCCCCTCTCATTTGATGTACGTGAATGTTACAGATCCCATCCTATTTTAATGGGGAATATATTATTCATTCATTCCTAAAAGACCGCAAATTGCGTCTCATATTTTTTGAAACACTTGCCATTAGAGATGGAAGTGGTGAAATACACCTCTTTAGTCTCTTTCTATTCGTGACCTCTGGACATAAAAAAGGTCATAAAACCGATCTAATCAGGAATTTTATGGCTTTATTTTTATCGCATTCACTTGTTAGATTTTATAGCAATGCATAATACCATTATAGAACGCTTGTTGCACTGGCTGAAGATCCCGGATAGGTTCTTCTGTAATTAAAAATAAATGATTATTTTTGAGCTGCATTTTGTCGCCTGCGTGTATTTTGCGTTCTAAATTATGACATTTATTATTGCGTTCTGGCTTATTCAGAGGATAACCATAATTAACACATTAATAATCCCGTGTTAATGTTGGGAATAGCTAAATGTTTGTTTGTACTTTTATTGCCATTCTTTTGCACTGGCATGATGATATTCGACTCCCGAATTTGTTAAAACATGCCTTCGTACGAATACATAAGAGTGCACGTAATATTTCGTTCATTTACGTAGATCGAAAGACAAAATAATAATAATAATAATAATAATATTATTATTATTTTGGTAATGGAAACTAGGAAGCATGGAAACAATTCAGATTCATATAATACACCTCGGTTTGAATCCGATCCGTATGAACATCATTTGAAGGTTTTTAAATCCGGATTGCAACACCCACATTCTTCCAGGGACACAAAGTGTTTTCTTATGTCGTAATTACAAGAAAAAAAAAGCTCAAAAATAGGTTTCACAGAACATCTTGGCAAGAGCCCAAATTAAACTATCTGGGACAACTACAAAGTTACTTAGAACTAGTAGTGAACATCGAGATAATGCTTTTCTGAAAAGCTTGTTTACACGGAGAAACGTGTGTTAGAATTACTACCCGCTTCTCAATCTCCACGGGTGGAGAAACTTTAGTAGTTAGAGAGAAAGTAATTATTCTTATGAGTTTATCTTCGTTCCACCATAAAGTGTGGTGCTTATATTGGACGAACCGTTTTGTTCTCTCTAAATTAAACGCTGTGCCACCAAGTTGCATGGGGAAACTTTGGGCGAGGGGGGGGGCAATGCCACTCTGCCACAAAGTAGAATAAAGTAAGATTTGCCACAGAAATCGCATTTTTTTTTTTTTGTCGAATATTTTCTTTAACCCTCTCGCCCTATTCGTTCTAGTTACATGGATCGCACAGTTAAGTTTCCTTATCTTCTTATCTTTTTCTTCTGTCAGCGATTATTACTCCCACGCAGGTAACTTAACATGAGGGCTTACCTGTAGAGCGGGGGGGGGGGGGAGAGAAAAAAACCCACAGTGGATCGAAAGAGAATTAAGCGTTTCTCTGATCTTGTGATGTTTACACGTAAAGCAGTTATCCTAATTAAATTAATTTGGAATTAACCCTCAATGAAATCACGAGGATTTTCCATCGTTCCCCCTCCCCCCTGAGAACTCGGCATTTAAGGAATCATATCGAGTGCCAAATTGGAGGTTTTTTTACTGTTATAAAAAAAAAGAAAAATGTTGGCTTGTCTTTGCTAGTAGACTCGCTGACAATGTCAAAAAAATGTAAGTAGAAAATGCTATAAGTGGTTCCGTAATATATGGGAGAACATTTCTTTCTTGATTCTAAAGAAAGAAGTTTTGCAATTACAGAAAATGAAAGCCGAAGCAATAGCAAGAAAGCCGTCACCAAACAGTTGCGCTGCACTCAGGAAATTCGTCAAGTGATAAATATTAGGAGCAAATAGAGACTTACGCTTTTGTTTGAGCAGACTTCGCTCCCATATTTCATCTTATTCAGTTGAAAACACCTTTACTTCTAAGACTAGCTTACAGCTGAGTATCGCAACTGCGAGAATGCAGCGTTAGCAATTACCCACGCGCAGCAGTTGTCTTACGTTACTACGAAGAAATTGTTGGCATTGTTCCAGCCTTCGCTTTTTCTTTCTTTCTTCGGTCCCCCACCTCCTCCTCCCCCCTTTTCTCTTTGTTTGTCAGTTAACTGTGGCTCTTAGAAGACGTAAAAATCCAATAATTTGTGTTTTGCGCTAAGCACAGATTTATTCTGCATGCATGGTTGATTCGCTTCAGATCATTCTTTGGATTTTTACGGTCACGTGAATTCTCATTAGGAAAAATTTTTTTTCTCTCGTGTTACGTGCATAATTATGATGCGAATTTGTAAACAAATAAACCAACAAAAGTGTCGCTGCAAACAAAGAATGCTTGAAGCTGTATTTAGAACTACTGTGCACACGTGACAAACCGTGAATTGTTGAATTTAAACTTCCAGCTAACGATTAATTGATTCAGTTTACATAAAATTGCTTTAGTTTACGCGAAAGAGATTTTATATTTACAGTGAAATGAGTTGATATGTTGTTTACTACTATCGTAGTAATGTCAGATTAATGTTAATTTACGTTATTAACACGAACGCAATATATTTGGTATCGTTATTTAAAAGTGGTCTGTGCGAAGAAAGAAAGAAAGCCGTTAGCGACATCCTATTTTAGAATGTAATGTGGTATTAGGTAGAGAGAAAGGGCTCTTCGTCCATTTCAGTGAAACCAATTTTCTCCTAAACCAAAGTGAATTTGTGGAAAATGAGTAATCGCGCAGTTCTCATTAAGGACAAAAGATGTTGAGGCTGTCTCGAGAACAAATGCCGGGCAGCTCCATACGTAAATAACAAAATAAGCATCTGTTTCATAATTAATAGAAGTATCTTAAACTTTTAAAAAGCAATTCCCAGATTAATCGTGCGCAGGTTTTTCTAACACTCGCAATCATCCTAAATGCCTTCCATTAAAAATAAAGACACGGCGAAGATTATTTTAAATGCAAACCGCGATTGGATATACAAACCTATACTACATTAGTACAGTGAGTGGACGTACGAATTTTTTTTTATTTTGTATTTATTTTATATTTTTTACAAAATCCGGACACCCTACTCCAGAGACCAAACATGAAATTTTTTCAAACCGCTTCAGGCCTCCAGTAAGCTGGTCAGTGGTGTAACACCGGACGTTGACATTCATCTCCCACTAAACATAGTCGCAAACATTTGTGTCCATTGCGGGATTCGACCCCCAGCATTTTACACTAATAAAATTACCTGAATATAAAGTATCAGGTCAGACTAGCCTATTCGGCACAAGTAATTGCTCCACATGCTCCATATTGGGTTAGAGCCTAGTCTTGCACATCACATTACGGTAGTTGCTATGGTGTCAATAATACCAAATCAATTTGCGGGGGGGGGGAGGTAGACCAAAAGCACACAAACTCCATTTTGACTGGGCCACAGTGCGATAATTCTTCTTCATTTGACTCGCACTAACAACTTATATTCGCTCGATATTACTTTTCGGATCTGAATAATGGACTTTCGATTGGTATTCCAGTTGCATAATAACCCAAGCTGGCAGTTACTTCTCATTCTCTGTGGGTGGCTCTCTTGAAAGCCACACGAGGCATGAATCCTCGGCATCAGATAGTTTTATTGATCCGAATTGTGTATATCGACGAACTTGCAAATATTCTTATTTTGTTGTTATCACGACTTGAAATGATATCCCCAAGTCATTTCTGTGAGTAGTCGTCGTGTCAGGGAACACAAAAAGGGGAGGTCTGTAACGTATTCGTCAAATTTCGAAATGATCGTCGGTGCGGAAGATTTCCGCTTCTATGATTGCTTTCAGCAGATTTCTCAGTTCCGCTTGGAAGCCGCTGAAAAAAAAAAAAAAATGCGTCGGGTTAAGGGAAAAGAAAGTAATTCCCTTCTCGCTCTGAAGGCATTTAGTGAACTTTTTTGCAGGGGTGATTAGTTGGATGGGAGTCTATTATCGGTCTTTTACTCGCAATACGTGGCAAGCTGATAGATCGGACGTCACGCCATAAGGCAATGAGTCATTCGCGTTTTGTCGATTGTGACCTCTTGCATTCGCAAGCCCCGAAAATTTTCTTTAACCGATAACCATAATCATTTTTGTAATTTATATGTTTGCGGTTCAATCTTCGAGTAACCCATAAGAAGTCTTCTGTTTGCACGCATTTTTGTGTAGCTATTTTCGCACCGTGATTCATAGCGAAGGCAATTGTCCAGTTCAACTAGAGTACATCAGAGGGTACGATGGTTTGAATCGGAGAAAGGCATTTAAAATTAAAGAAAAGATCTGTTGTTTTTCATTCTTAATTTCCATTTCTGGTCTTTTAATAATTAATATGATTATCTGAGTAAATCTCCAGTTCTCTTCAAATAAAAGAATTCTATTCTACACGAAGAGACTAAATATTAATTATTAATTGGTAAAAGCCTACACAAATAGTTTAATTATTTCATAATTCTTGTTTCCACTCTACTTTTAGTTTTTATTAAATTAATATGTTTACGCCATTTAATCTTTTGTAACTACTCGCACGCTTTGGGCACATCGGATTAGAGAAATATTTCCAAGAGGATTTCTTTATATAATACGTTTTTATACATATATGAAAAACTTAGTCTGCTACAGGAAAACTAATTATAATTGATTTAATACTAAAGAACATCTAAATTCCTAGTCTTCCCCTAAAAAGCATATCTGACTTATAAATAGTAATTAAAATAAATATTAATTGAAATGTGGATTAAAATAGTAAGTTATTAATGTAAAAATGTTAAACATTGATTATTATGGGTAAGAAATTAAATACTGATTAAAATGCTGTTACAATAATTCGCAATAAAAACTACGGTAAAACACCTTTATTATTATAAATTGCTTTTGTGTAAACTAGATAAGCAAAGATTGATTAAAAACAGCAGATTTATTTGCTCATTAATTTTAAATTTTTTTTCTGGCTAAGCTAACACACTTTCAAAACGAAACTATCGTCTGCTTTTGAGATTCTTCTATTTGCTGGTAGCGTCGTCATACCGCATGCCAGAGAATAGTTGGTTCGTGTCTTAGATTGGATAAACTTAGATTGGATTATGTAATCACACAGAAACATAAGTCTGTGTGATTACATAATCTCAATGATTTATGAAGCATTCTAGTGCAAGTACGGATTAAAAGTATTCTGATGCACCGAGTGATACTTTGGATATTTATTAGCAAGCAGGCAAATACAATAGTTTAGACGTCTTAATCGTCTAAACTGTTTTACGAGCGCATATTATAATATCTGTAGTGGAATATTAATCATTTCAAAGGCAAATTAAATTTCAGGGTCAGGATGAAGGTGACTGGCCTAGTGGAAAGTGTTGTCCCTCTGCAAATATGGCACATATCCGTGCCATATTTGAATTCGAACCTACACCTCCGCTGTGGGTTCGAATTCAAATATGGCACGGAGGTTCACAGATTGTTTTGCAGTGCGATGCCTCATTATTTGTGAAAGAAAGCATTTATTGTGAAGATGGGCCATTGTATTTATAACTGATTAAGCAAATAAGATCTGCATTGGCAATAAATAATTTTATTGTAATAAGTAGGATTTTTAGGCCATCCCGATTTTCTGAAGCAGTGATCTGTAGACAGAGTGAAGCTGAAGTTATAGATAAATAAAATATCCATTGCATCAATTTGATAATCTCCGCTGAATTCGGTAACACACATTTTTTGTATGAAATATCCGATCGGTTATTCCTAATCCTGTGGCCTCCTCTCTTGGAGAGGGCTGCAGCTGAAACTAAGGGAGATGATCATGAAGCAAGGTGGTTTCCCGTTGCCTTCCTTGTCATAAGTATTTTATGACTGTAGCCGTGTGTGTTTACGGCACCAGTTTACCTTTTTTTGAGGGGTGAAAAATCCGAGTTACCGGGAGAAAAACCTCTCTACCATCGTATGAGACCGGGTAACTCAACCTTAGTCGAAAGAGACCAGATAAAGGTTTCTCTCGTCATGGACAGGAATCGAACCCAGGTCTTTGCAACCAAAGGGCCTCATCTATACTGACTAAGCTATTGAGGTTCGATCAGTTATTCATATCATTTTAAGGGAGCGACTCATCAGTACAAGAAGTTGATGTCTTAATTTTATATTTCTTGCTTTTGAATGGTTTTTCCAATATTATTTTTTTGACGGCGCACATTTCTGAACGTTGTGTTTTGTTTTTAGTTTTCTCAAAGATCGTCAACGTCTTAATCGAAGAGACAGTCACAAAAGATGCATTTTGACCATCAGCTAGAATTGCTTGTAGATGAAATGCACATCTCATCAGCTGCTGGCTCATTGATATTGATCTTTAGCAACGTAATTTCTTAAGACAATACCGGATTCAAATCGAATGGTTTCTATGAATAAAATGTGGAATAATGTTCTTCGTTCAACAGTTGGTCTACAGAAACCACTTCAAAACAGTATTAACTTAAGCGCCCATGGAAAACCAGGGATCATGTGGGGAGGGGGAAGTTATGCAGAACCCCCGAATTACAGTGATAGTCCAGTAGGAAACTCGTTATGATACGTCTGTTTCCTGGAGCGGATGGCGACCTGAACCAAATCTGAATGGTGCTTCCTTTTCACGCGCTTCTACGCATGCCACATTGTTAAAATATTGATGGTTCTTGTAAAATGTTTAATTGTCCTTCTAAATGCAACTTTCGTCTGTTCTCTTACCTGGCTGCTGTTTATAAAACTAACCATATATCATCCTATTTGATGCCCTATTTGTGTCCGCGTCGGTTTGATCGTTTTTCATTACCCAACCGTTTCAAACCATGAAAAACAATAGCTATAGTTACTGAACTATACTAGAATACAATAACTAACTCACATATTCTATTCACCAAAAGCCGATTTATAATATTATGCATGATATTCTCTAGCGATTTGGTGCAACTAACTTTATTATATATATATATATATATATATATATGTAATACAGTTTTAAAAAAAATTTTTTTTTTAACTTGGGGATATTGTATATTAGGATAACCAAGTTATTTTATAAACTTGGTTATTTTAACTCCTAATCCCAAGTATGCAAACAATTAAGTTTGCGCCTGAAGCAAAAGTTCAAGTCTAAAGATGGTACAACACCAGGGCAACTCATCTAAAGCTCTGATCACTATTCTTAGTATTTTCCCATAATGTAAAGCACATCTCACTAGAAGATGTATGCTGCAATGCATTATGGGTGGAGTCACTACCCAGACCTTTGCATACTTTGGATTAGGAGTAAAACTAACCAAATTTATAAAATAACTTGGTTATCCTAATATACAATATCCCCAAGTTAAATAAAAAATAAATAAATAAATAAAAATGTATTACATCTATATCTCCTCCAGAGATTTTTATTAAAAATAAAAACACCTTGTTGCAACTAATATAGGTAAACTTGATAAGGCTGCGTATTACTAGAACCTTGGTATTTAGGGTTTAGCTACTCACTGAGGAGACCTCAAAAAAAGGTTGAAACCAGTCTGGGTAGTGACTCACCCATAATGCATTGCAGTATACATCTTCTAGTGAGATGTGCTTTACATTATGGGAAAATACTAAGAATAGTGATCAGAGCTTTACCCACCTTTACACTGAGTTGCCCTGGTGTTGTACCATTTTAGACTTGAACTTTGTTTCAGAAGCAAACGTAATTGTTTGCATACTTGGGATTAGGAGTTAAAATAACCAAGTTTATAAAATTACTTGGTTATCCTAATATATATATATATATATATATATTCCTGACGGATCGAAAATAGTTCAATGAAAATACAATGGCTTTAACAAATAATTGCTACGTAGTAAATTCTGATATGAACGGCATTCTGAATAAACAGCATTTGTTTTCAAAAATATTCCCAATACGCATACAAAATTCTGAACAAAAGAATAGTATAAGAAAAATGTAAACGAAATGCTACGCTAAGCTTGGTTTTATACATTCTACGGAAAGGTTAAGTTAGAAATAAGAAAAGATACTGCGAGAGAGATTAATCCACTGGGAAAATAAGTCTGAGGAATTTTTATTTGTATTTTCGATGGGGTATTGGGGTTTCAGTTTTTAACTCAGTTCTTGTTTATTCCATTCATCCTCTTGAAGTTTTCTAATATTTATAGATAATTACAAAGTCTGCCTTGTTTGTTTTCTTAGTTTGTTGTCATTGGGATTTATTTCGTCTTTCTTTTACACGCATGTTTTATTATTAAACTCATGTGGAAATCTGAAATGAGAAGTAATTGTTAACATCCAGGAAAGACAGATCGATATTTGCAAAACCTAGTTTCCGAGAACAAGCAAGTAGAATTACTTCCGCCAATCTCAGTGGAGGCGTGCTTGTCTTCCTCCATCATTTAACTAGCAGCATGCAAGGCCTGTGATTGGAAGGTGTCACGGAAGGCTTTTTTTAAGCGAAGGAATCCATGCAAAGGAAATAAGACGACCACTTCGTTAAGTGCACTCGTACACAAAAGTTCAGTACTTATCACAACACCGCACGTCCCTCAGACCCAGAAATGTGGGTTAAGGGGATTCATGAAATCAGTCTGAAGAATGTCACGTAGCCACCCTTAGAGACGGATGTAGAGTATTCCACTCGCGCAACAAAATACTGCGCCGTTTGCTTTGTTTTCCTTTCAAATTAATTAGTGCGTAGTAAATAATCAGCGGAGAGCTTTTGTCTGTCTTTATTCCAAACGTCTGTCTGACACGCTATTATTGTAGACAAATTATTTTCTTTACCGTTTACATTTTTTCTCCAAATGTGCGCATTAATATGAAGTAGACAACAACGGCTAGAAGAAATAAAGGGAATGGTTGCAATCACTTTCTTGTCTTTGAATATTTATCATCCGAAAAAGCCATTGTTCTTTATTTCATTCATCTACTGAGAATCTAAAAGTGGCTCCTTGTATTCTGGCAATCTTATGAGATATTTATACTCTTAACCGAACTCTTTTTGCTGCTGTTCTTAAATCATTTCTTTTGCTTCTAGAAAGAAACAATGTTATTCAGCTTACCAAAGTGTACTTTTCTGCAGTAGACTCATATTTACAACTCATCGTCTTACACGCAGTTCAAATAAAAAAAAAAATGCAAACTTATAGACTCTGAAAAAATAAAATAAAATAAATAAAATAAAATAAATCCTTAAAAATTTCTTCACTGTGTTACTAATTTATGATTTATGAATTCCCTGCAAACTGAACAAGTGAGAACTTCAAATAGAAAATGAAATGGAGTTGGTTTTGAACATTGACTGTCCAGACCGTAAAGCCTTCCCCCCCCCCACATAAGGCTATCACGCACTCATACAGTGGGTGAACTAGGATTTAGATAACCTGTTATGAAAACAAAAATACTGCTTTATCACGTCTCAAGCAGTACTGTGATCTTCCACCTGGAGACGAATCTCTTATCCTCTGATGACTCGTACAAAAATCTATGACCCGAATCCACAATCTGTTGGTAGAAGGATGACAAAGTTGTTCCTCTGCCAAAAAGGCTGGCAAAATTAATTAAATAATAATAAATAAATGTAAAGTTTATTTTTATATTGCATGTTTTTAATGCATTTTTGAAAATTATGGAGACAACTGCCGTGTTTGAATAAAAACTTTAGTTTAATATACTAAAATCTACATTCGACGTTTCGACCTTTATGTCAAGGTCATCTTCTGGAGTACAACTATACACAGAAAACAAGCTACACTACAATCAAACTGGTTTGTTAAAGATACTGACCAACCGCTACAACAATTGTTGGCCTGACCTCTGGTAAAAAAAAAAAAAAAAAAAAAAAAAAAAAAAAAATTATATATGAACGCTAGAGTCCTATTATTAGTGTTATCTGTTGGTTGTAGAAATACATTGGGCGCAACAACAAGTATCTATCTATATACATATATTAACATCATGATTATACTTGTACATTCCAGCCAGTTGGCATGGAATGGTTTCTAATACTAGCTGAAGATTGGCTAGAGTCCTGACTTATGCTGGATCTTATATATTAGGTAGGCTGAATGTGTGCCATCCAGATCCTTGGAATTTTCATGCCATCTTCGTTGTTGATATTTGGGTGGTTTATCAGGATTTCGCAGGCTACCTTAAATTTCCTTTCATGGTGTGGTGTAAAGAGTGGGTGCTTTTCCAGTTGATTGGTGTAAGGTGTTGAGCGCGTGGTCTGAGAGGCCTGCTTCCCCATAATGGTTATATCTAATATATTCTTTCTTGCGTTTAGGGATTGTCCGTCCTGTTTCACCAATGTACGGTAAGTTACATGTGCAGCGGATGCAATAGACTCCAGGATGTGCTAATGGGAGGAGAGGATCCTTAGAGGAGTTGAATATGGTGTTAAGTTTAGTGGGTGGTTTAAAGGTGGCATTGAGGTTATAATGTTGTAGGATTCTGTTGATTTTTCCTGATAACCCTTTAATATATGAGATGGCTATGGTTTTACTGTAATCTAAATTCGTTTTTGTTGTTGTTTTATGGAGTATTTTATTAATAGTATTTTTGTTATAGCCATTATTTATGAATGTGTCGCTGATGATTTTTAGTTCTTGTTTCAGGGCTTGCTGGTTAGAGCAAATTGTTGTAGCTCTGTTTTTAAGGGTGTTAATGACTCCATATTTTTGGATGGATGGTGGTATGAATTAGCATATTTGCTATTTAATTAGCATATATGTCCTTCTAGTGGAATACATATGATTTTTATAAAACAAAAGTTGTAATTCTTTCCTAGTCTCGGTTGAGGATCGTGAGTTTTGCATGAGAACCAACTGGAAGCTCTTGCACTACTGAGAGTCAAGTTAGCGATCAGATGAGTCCCTCGCAAACACAACACAAGCGAGCAAAATACGTGGAAAGGATGGACTAGCAGAGAGACTGCATTAACATGCAACCAACTAAGTATCGGATGAAGGTCAGAGACATTGTCATGGGTTATAGAAGGCTGCACTTTGTCCATGTACCACATGTATGTGAAATTTATACCAAATTAAAGAAAAACTGTTCTCTAGATTGGCGGAATTCAAGTGGAGGGCATTAGTGGATTAATTATAGAATTTTTCTAGAGATAAGATAATAAAATATAACATATAATACATATATAATAAAACAAGATACATAGTTACCCAGGTAAGACTTTCTATAGATGATGCACAAATGAACAATTATCTTACTATTTTGACAAATATTTACGATTTAAAAGCTGTCTCTTCAATCTCTCTGATGCCATTTCCCATTAAGTTTAGTTTTGGTCTTCCCATTTAGTTTTTCTTTGCGAATAAAAAGAAAATCCTTTGTTCAGACTTTTCATACAAACTGCGTTTAATGTCATTGGTGATTCTACACGACACGCGCTGCCATTTTATTGCTTATACAAAAAGTGTAAGAGAAAAAAAAAAGGCTTCTTCAGTCGGTAAAAGTAATTAAAATGAACCCGATCTGGAAGATAAGCCAGCAGAGCACTTAATTAGATTTCATTTGTATAATTCATTTACTTTTACGAGTAAGGAGGAATGAGAGCACTCACATAACATAGAGAAGTGCATTATCGGCGATAAAGAAGGTTAGCTATCCATTCGATGAGATTCAAATTTGCTTTAATCGTTTTTCACCCACCAACTCCTCCTTGAGTAAAAGATAACGTCTTTGATCTGAAGCGATCAGAGACCTGCAAATTTCTACACTTAGGAAGCATCTCACTTATGATGTATCTCAAAACCTTTGTTGCCAGGATCAAACATTACAAAGAACTTGTAAATGGCAGTACCAGGCATGCACACCGGAAGGTGACGTACTGTATGTGGAAATAATTTAGCAAGTGGAAATAATCCAATATGCTTGTTCGGAGGCCTGAAGTGGCTTGTAAAATTTCTAGGTTTAGATAATCTTATTCATCTAGACCAAAGGATGACATGATATGCCAATGTATCACGTGGATTCCTGAAAAGCTGTAAGGATGATAGAAAACTTTCAAGCCAGCCAACTGAGTTTCAGCGATACGAACTGTGTTTCGTATCGCTGAATTAAAACATCATTTCCGAGGTCAGATTAGTTTTCGATTTTGTTTCAGTCTTTGCTGCACGCAGATTAAATAGATGTTTAGAAAAGAAATGCATATCCGAAACGGGCACTCGCCGTATCTGATCTTAGAAATCTCAGCTGAGTGAAAAAACAAAAACTCAGAATTTGTTTAAAAACTAAACATACTTTCCGTATGGAAGATTCTTCCAGGTAATCGTTGCCCATCTAACAGATGCAAACTTTCCTACGCGTAGCTAAGAAAAACAAATCTTTGTATCAAAAAGCTTTGATGATGGAGGAGACCAGGTGTTCCCAGTCGTTTGAGATTTCATTAGATAACTATTGGAAAAATCTTAGATCTCGCTGAGTAAATATCCACCAGACATGCAAACTGGGGCGATGTCAATGAGGAACTCTGTAAACTACTTCTCCCCCCCCCCCCCCTTGGGAAATGTATTCATGCACATATAACTCCTTTTATGTCTATTACTTACAATAACTGCGCTGATGGAGAACAAATGCCGAGTTTAGAAAAGTTCTTTTTATCCATTTTTCACTTGTCATCTTGCACGAGTTTCTTACTTAAGGATGCAAAGAATGTGCTGAAATCTTTGGAGTATATATTTTCCTCTTGAGATTTATAACTTTTATGTTTTAAGTCGTAGCTGTTTCTTAGGAAGTAAACTTTTGCGTCAATTAGCATTCTGTGTGAATTGAATGAATAAACACAGCCTGGCTATGAGAACAGTTCATTTTCAAACAGCCCTCGTCGTAGAATTGATAAGGAAAGGATAATTTAGTTTCTTACACGTTGTGTTTAGCGAAAAATAATAATTTATTTTAGCATATTTTTACCCATGGCTTCGAATTTTATTATGATGAATGAAATACCTCTTGCCATTTGTCTTTTTTTTTTTTTAAGGAGTTTAAGGTAAAATTATATACTGTCTCAAATTGTGACCCATAATTTTCACCACATGACATACACTGTAGCGAAAATAAAATCACCTGGAAAGATTTAGGTTTATATAACTGGCTTAGGTGAACGAGGTTTAGTTTAAAAAATAAAAAAAAAAAAACAGTCAAACACATGCAATTAACAGACAACATATTTAGCCTTCCTGTTATAGTTATTTCCACCGTATTCTAAATACCAACAAGAAACAGGAAGTTTCGGGATCCCGCTTTTAAATATTTCACACACAATTCTCAGAAATGACAGCATTCCTTAAAATCATATTTGTATGAATTAACTCGTAATAACAGTTTTACGGACGAAAGATTAGAAACTTGACCGTAGTGCCAATATCAATTGGCACCACGGTCAGATTTCTCACCTTTGTTAGCTAATTTAACATGTACTCTTGTTTATAAGGTCAAATACGGTACGCTATTCGCTTTCAAGCCACTTCAAATCCTCAGTAAATCAAAGTAGTGTCGTTAAGAGATGAAAGTTGTCTCAGCATTTTATTGGAAAAACGGTAACACACACACACAAAAAAAAGAAAAAAAAAAGAACACGTCTGCTTGGACGTTCACGATAACACAGGGACAAAAAGGAAGTTTTCAATTAAAAGGAATAAAAACAAGGAATGGAAGGCTCATGCAAGATTATGTCGGAAATGAATTTCATTACCCGGTGTGAGACCACCGCCCCCCCCCTCTTATTGGAGGCCTGAAACGGGTTTCAAAGATTTCCATGTTTGGTCACTAGAGGAGGGTTTTTGGATTATGTAAAAAATACAAGAATTAAATAAAAACTAAAAAAAAAAAAAAAAAACCTCTTAGCCCACCCAGCAATAGTAGTAATACGCTGTAATAATAGGTTTACGACCCTTCTTTGGAAGAAGTCACAAAACAGAAAATGGAATATAACCTTAGACTACTTTAAGGGTTTTTGATGAGATGATGGCTTTCTGTAAGATTCAAAAGGAGCTGGAGGTAATTTTTATGCAAGGCATGTTTACCGTTACCGGAAAGTCTTGAAACATATTAGATTGTAGACGAGAAAAAAATAAAGTTGAAAATGTAAGCCCTTCCATTACTTAAGGTAAAGAAATGAGAAATTACCCCTCGTTCCACAATGGTGAAGAATACAATTCTGCAAATTTTCAGTTATTTCGTAGGTATTTATTATCAGTCGAGTAATTCAACTAACTTCTTGTGTATGTCAAGAATTCATTGAGTTCGCTCATTCCTTATCTCCAAATAAATTCAACTGCTTTTCACTTTTACAAAGCATGCAATTGTATGATTTGGAACCGACATTTTTACGTGTAAAAAGAGATTCCATTCCGACACATTCATCGGGTTTAAATAAGAATTGCAGAGTGCGAAATTAGTAATCTTCTGATAAGTAAATACAATGTGTATTTACTGTGAAATATATTTTGCCATTTTCATATCAAGAGAAAGAGAATGATTTTTTGAAGCCAGTGCAAAAGATGAAAAAAAATCATGACTTCATTCGTTTACAGTTCTTTTGAAGAAAAAAGAGTGGCATTTGGGTAATATATTTCGCCATAAAAAGAAATGAGCTCATTATGGAAACACCAAGCAATATATTCCTTAGAATAATACCCTGTAGGACCAGAACATTGAAGAGTGATAAATAACAAATCTTAGTGTGATTGTGATAGTTTCGTTTTTATTCACTTGTCACATGATACGTTCTTTAACAGATGTCGGTAATGGTTCTTTCATAATCTCCGAAGAATGCTTCACATCACGATAATAACCGAGAGGAACACCAAAAACTCATTTCTTATCCTCTCCCACAGTGCTCAGAACAATATATTGACCTTACTATGTCAGGTGCAACCTTACATTGAGGAAGAATAGCCTTCTTTCGAAAATAATAAATAATAAATCGCATTTGGTCACTCGAGTCCTTCAGAAAATTTTTGCCTCAAGTGTGAAATCCTAATTTGAAATAAAACAGACTGCAGAACTGAAAGCTACAGATAGAGAAATATTTACATTATTTTATTGAGGTGCTGTTTCGTTCTGATCCATATATTTATATAAATAAATTGTGTGCATAAAGAGATTTCATTGCGGTGGAGACTTTTGTTCATTTGTGAAGTAAATGGATACTCTTAGCAAGAAAAGGCTGCAGAGGCTCAGTATGGACTCGGTTTTCTACTGAGTTAAAACAGAAAACTCAGTTCATATTGGGCATCTATGCACTGTTCTATTGATATATATGCAAAGAGGAGTCTGCTTATGAAATTTAGAGCTGACTGACTACATAAACACACGTAAAACCACAGTAATAGTTTTTTTAATACGTAAATATTTCGACCTAAGTGTCTTAGGACATCGTCAGTACAGTTGAGAACAATACTAGGAATAACATACAGATAGGGCGCATGAATACAATGTAATCCAAATGGGTGCAGCAGCGCTTTCTAGCGCAAAAAATTTAGATTATTTAGATAAAATTAAAATTGAATTATTTTACACAATTTTGTATGACAATTTCCCATACTTTAGGAATGGCAAGAACATCATTGCGGTTTAGATTGGATCTGTGCAGAAGGGTTCAGCACTTTCTTTATATAAACGTTCATGTTTGTATGGTTCTTAATCTGTGTAGAAGTTTGGTCTTTTAAAACAGTGGATCCTATGGTTTGGGTTTTCAACTCCGTGTTGGGAGAGGCCGGATTTCTGCGGCTTGATGAGACGGATGTGATCTTGATGTTCAGAAAGGCGTTTAAGAACAGATCTGCCTGTATGCCCAAAGTACGGCAGTTTACAGGAGCATGGTACCTCGTACACGCCAGGTAGTAACAGAGGTGGAAGTTTGTCTTTAGACGAAAGTAACAAGTTGTAGATCTGGTTGACGGGTTTGTAAGTCGCAGCAAAATTGTATTTTTTCATAATTTTTGAAAGTCGCTCTGAGATGCCTTTGACATACGGTATGGTAATCATATGGGCTTGTTCTTGTCTAGGTCGATGTGTGGAGAAGTGGCTGATGATTGTTTGAGTAGTTTTAGGATTGTATCCATATTGATTATTTCCAATTCTTGTTTTAGAGATTCCTCAGAGGAGCAAAATCTGTGCGCTCTGGTTACCAGTGATTTGATGATGCCAAATTTTTGAGAAGGATGATGAGCAGAAGATGGGCGTCCCCCTTATCACCTAACTTGGCAGACCTGTTTATAGAAGATCTTGAGGAAAAAAGCTTCGCGTTTCAACCCAAACCAAAAATTTGGCTACGCTATGTCGATTGCAGTCTGGGGTCATTCCGAACAAGAGCTACATCTGAATCTAGATAAAATAAATCTCCTTCACCCCCGCATCAAATCTACGTTAGAAAAAGAATCTCCACAGCGTATTTCTTTCCTGGATTTACACATCCAAAGAAAAGAAGACGTTTCCATCTCCACTTCTGTCTATCGAAAGCCGACCTTTTCAGGTCGCTACATCCACATCTCTTCTGTTCATCATCCTTCTCAAACATTTGGCATCATCAAATCTATGGTACCCAGAGCGCACAGATTTTGCTCCTCTGAGGAATCTCTAAAACAAGAATTGGAAATAATCAATACGGATACAATCCTAAAACTACTCAAACAATCATCAGCCACTTCTCCACACATCAACCTAGATAAGAACAAGCCCATAGGATTTCCATACTGTATGTCAAAGGCATCTCAGAGCGACTTTCACAAATTATGAAAAAATACAATCTTGCTGCGACCTACAAACCCGTCAACCAGATCTACAACTTGTTACCTTCGTCTAAAGACAAACTTCCACCTCTGTTACTACCTGGCGTGTACGAGGTACCATGCTCCTGTAAACTGCCGTACTTTGGGCATACAGGCAGATCTGTTCTTAAACGCCTTTCTGAACATCAAGATCACATCCGTCTCATCAAGCCGCAGAAATCCGGCCTCTCCCAACACGGAGTTGAAAACCCAAACCATAGGATTCACTGGGAAAAGACCAAATTTCTACACAGATTAAGAACCATACAAACATGAACTTTTATATAAAGAAAGTGCTGAACCCTTCTTCACAGACCCAAGCTAAACCGCAATGATGTTCCATTCTCATAGTTGACTTGACCACATTCTTGATTCTGTTTGTAAATTCCCATCAATTCTTACAAAATTAAGCCTAAGTGCTAAAGTTATTCTTGTAATCGATGCGTCGTTTGTTTCTTCCCACGCAAAACGTGCACGTATGTTCGGTTTCAGATTTAATCCGTTCATCTCCAGCAACTTCCACCATAGTCCTCGCATTATCCTTGAATGTTCGCTTGATTAGTTTACCGACAGATCATCCGCAAATATCATACGCCATGATACTCGACTTTTATATCGCCATCAGCAGTACGAACATGAAAGTAATTGATGCAAATTACTTCCATTAAGTTAGTTTACCGTCACACACAACATTTAACGTTTTTCTACAATAGCTTCTCCCACTTTGTACTCGCCTACTGCATATATTCTTAATGATGCATCCTTATCTGAACGGAATTCTATTGCTAGCTGATACCAACCACCTCTCTAAGTGGGGAACCAGCTTGCGGTGGAGAAGAGCTCCCATTGATGGTATCGACCCTTTCAAGTTTCTTTTTTGTGCATTCTTTTCTTCCTGCATTCTCTGAGTTTTTTCTTATTCTCCTATATCTTCCAGACTGCTATCACTGGGATGCAACTCTCGGCTGATGTGTTTGCAGTGCGATTCAACGCGTTGATATCCGGAAAGGGGGAGGGAGACGAGCGGTTCTGGGTTTTCCGTCCTAGATCCTTCGAATAGTGAGTTTTTATGTGTACAACTCACGAAAAGTTTATTTATAAACCTACAGCATATTCGTATTGGGATGGTCCAGGGAATGTTTTTATATTTTTTATTTTATTTGCTATTGAATTTTTTATCTTTACCTATCTGACAAGTGTACTCTAGAGACCAAACTTGCAACCTTTTAAGCCACTTCAGGCCTCCAGTAAGCGAGAGAGAGCGATTAAATTAATCTCCCACCTAAATGTCCAAGAAGATTACCTAAGGATGAATTGCGTTGCAATATCCACGGGTCCAATACATTAAGAGGTATGGCGTCCAGTGTAAACTCCCATCCTAGCACAGTGCTTGCCTTCCGGATAGTTGCGTCAATGTGTGGCTGGTTCCATGGTAGATAAGAAGCTCTGGCACATTATTTGTTTCTTATGAGAATGATCTTTCGTCCTTGAGTTATTCAGCACAGTTAGAAAACCCCAACCAAGTAGGAGTCCATGTAGGAGATCAACGACAAGAAGAACCAAAAAATAAAGCATCACAGACGTACAAATATTTTTTTATACGTTCGCAAAAGTGTCGCCCCTTCTTTTGTTCAGAAGAACTGGCAGATTTCCAAAAATCTATTAAAACTTCGTTCAAGAGACATTCTAACCTTTGACAACAAATTAATCAGTGCAAATCCTTCATGCAGTTAACGGGGAATACCGATTGCGTTATCCTCCTAAAATTCCACATTTTTCGATATCAGAATAGGAATCCCTTCAGTGTTCCTGACGAGGAGATTTGTTCCGAATTTTAATGATCATGGAATGAGTCATAAGAAAAATTTTCATATCTAGGGATGGTTCTAGTATGGAACTGGCATCTCATCCTTTGACTTTATATTTCGCGTTCTGAATAAAAATCCTATTGGGTTATTCACTGCGAATCCTTTGAGATGAATTAAAGAAATACGACTATACTCAGAATGCCCGCGTGGCTCTGCTGTCAGTGTCTGATGTGGAAATGTGGACAACTTCAGTCTCAAAGGAAATCTCCTTCTTTCAATTAAAATATTTATTCTTTACCAAATATTCCATGTCCGAGTTGTATCACCCCGCTCTCGCCCATTCTATAAAAGGGAATAATCTCACCACTGTTCATTTTGACTACAAACCGTATGACACTTTGGCAATAACAGAAGAACCGCCTTCATTTGCGATGCTCTCTATGATTGACTTTCACATTGGTTATTCTTGTAATATGAAGGTCATAGAGAGAGAGCTACGTCACAAACAAGCAACTGACCATCTTTCAAACTGGGTGCTTGAAAATGTATTCAGATTTTCACTGCAGAAAATCGTATCCTTGCATTTTTGTCGCAAATGTGGCGCTCACCTTGCCCAGAACTGTTACTCGGTCCTTGCAAGGTCAAGGAGACTCATATTCTACAAAAATGACATTCGCACTTCATAAACGTTAGTTATAAGTGCAGAAGGAAGATGAACTACAATCACACCCTACCATTTACTTCTTGTGGCGTTGATTTGTGTTTAGTGATTTGCGGATGTCGAACAGTGATCACATTAACATTCCAGTTATGGGTCTTAAGTCTATTCTCGTCACGTGCAGTACTGCCTCCGTTAGCATTGTGTACTGTCAGAACAAACTGCAACAGGAGTATTTAGAACATCGACTATTCCAATCCTTTACGTAGCAGCAAATGATACCCCGTTGCCATTTCGGCCTCAGTATATGCCATCAAATTAAGATCCCAGTCAGATCATCGCAACCTGGTATCAGGACAAACAATGCTGCACGGGCGCCACTGAACACGCTATGGTGGCCTCCCATCATGCAGGTTAATGGGTCGTTCTATCTGTAGCTCTTTAAAACCCAAAGAGCAGAATACTGATTTGGCAGTGCTTCAAAATCAGTCCCTGGGGGGGGGGGGGAGTCAGCAGTTGTCCTCTCAGACAGTAAAATACTGATCAGATCGCATCAGTATTTTCTAACTAGACTGCTGAGTTGCACGCAATACAGACTGCATTCAAGAGACAAAAATACATTTTCCGAACCGAAATTAAATTTTGCTTGTCCATTCTGTCTGTGCATTTCACAACGTACCAATTCCTAGTGAGGAGCGTATTGTTCATCCGCTGTAACTGTCCATTGCGCCTTAGTAGACTGCTTTCTTTTTTACTGCTTTTAATTTGGCTGAACCTGATACACCCAGCTTTTATCCAACACGACAGATATAATACCATGTATTTTCAAATTTTTACAAGAAATCAGTTCACACACAGATTATTATATTTATTTGATCGCGTGTAGTAAGTTTATTTGTATAGTTTATTTATATATTAATGCTTTGTAAACTTAAATGTCATAGCTTCCATTGTTAATGCTCAGTGAAACTCAGATTACCGACAACACTCGTCAAACTACTTCCATAGAACTCCTTATCGACTTTTCACGTCACTAAAGGCCTAAAGTCGCTTGAAAAAAGTTCCATGTTTGGTCTCTAGAGCAGAGTTTTTAGATTACATAAAATTAGATGAAAATGCAAAAAAAAAAAAAAATATATATATATATATATATATATATATATATATATATATATATATATATATAATGGAAAAAAATATATATTGCCAACCCACGGTACCAAAGACTTCTATAAACCTGTACTATAGGTTTATAGAAGTCTTTCGTTGATGGGAGCACTATTGAAAGCTGAACTTCAGCAGTGTTTTGAAACCTTAATTTCTCCTTCAATGACTGTCCCGTGACCCCTACTAAGCGGGATCGAGAACAACAAGCACGACTAAAGAGTACGAAGGGCCTACAAAATCGTAACAGTCTTCTCAATGTTGGGAAAGAGAAAAAT
Source organism: Typopeltis vanoorti (assembly GCF_054136105.1). NCBI lineage: Eukaryota > Metazoa > Arthropoda > Arachnida > Uropygi > Thelyphonidae > Typopeltis > Typopeltis vanoorti. Next base: position 11,157,200 of record NC_143559.1, on the reverse strand, counting down.
GCAGTTAAAACTATTGCCTGGATACTAACTATATTTTAGTGAATACAATTTTGAAACTTCTCGGATCATTTGTGTCCACTAACATACAATTTATGTACTTGGCTGGCTGTCTAGCAGAGATTGGCCCTGTTGGACGATAAATGCAATTCCGACGCCTGTTATGCTTTTTTGCATATTATCATGTGGAAACGGTAGATCAGATAGTTTTTTAACACCAATGGTAATCAACATATACTAAAGATTTAATTTCGATTTTTTTTTTTTAATATTTGAATGGGAAAACATCAAAAATAGTTACGGTTTTTATTGATGAATTGATAAACTTACATTTATGAATTTAATTTTATAAATTTTTCATTACTTCTGAAAAGTTCCAGATACGAATCGTAGATTTCATGGTCTAGTAGTTTTGTTGTTTTGAGGAAAGTGTACTAATCTTGCGATCCCTCCAGCACGTTTTTATTCATAACATGATTCAGATCTTGAAGGAACTTTTTGTTGTATTAGCTATAAAACTGTCCTGTTGTTTGTCATTAAGTACTGAAAATTATCACAACTCCCTTCGCTTAGATAACAAATTATGAAGACAGACATTTCTTCGCATCAAAATGAGAATGAAAATAAGATAAATTACGAATTATTTATTACATAAATCATTAGATACCCTCAAATTTGTGCGGATAATAGGAGATATCCGATGAACAGAAGATTGATCCTTCTACTGCAATTGTAATGCGGAGAATGGATCATGACTGCGGTAAAGGGGCAGTCTTAACCTTCAAATGTACTCCAATTATGGACGAACACAGCAGAATGCAGAAATTTAACCATTTTGAAATCGTAATGTTTGATGAATTATTCATGCAAAATGAGTCTACACTGTGAGTAGACCCGCGAGGTCCAAATTGAAATTTAACTGGTTTTTAAAGATGCGAATATTCTTCTTTTCGTGCTCTCTCTAGAAAGGAGAAGAGCAGTTTCGATTGATGCATATTCACACAGGTGCTTCGTAGCGCATTCCAAAATGCTGCTTTTATTTGTGTTCGATAGTTTCGTACAGTTCCGTGCCGGTTGTCATTAACCGTAGTTGGAAAAAAGTTTTTTACCCGAATAGCTGAGCCATCTCATTCGCCTATTTCTTCGAAAACACTTACGCGATGAAATGATTCTATAAAGAATTTATGCGCGGCTGCTCTTTGCATTGCTCCATATGAGAGCAAACTAGTTTGAAGTGGACTTTGATAAAAATACGTCCAAAAGAAAAATACATAAAAAGTTCTTCCAACAGATATATGAACCGACATCGCAAAAGGCAAAACCTGAACTCTGCTCGGCATGTCTTACTTATTATTGTCATACTCAAAGTCAGTCTTGAAATCTATTAATTTAATTTACGTGTAATTCCTCTAGAATGTTTTGTAATGATGTGGAATTCTTATACTATTCTTTTTTCTGTTTGTTAACCTTTTCTCTACAAATCATAAGGTGGTTCAGGTAAAATATTCTGCATTTACATTTTTTCAACTTTGCTTGCCTGGTATAAACTAAAATTGGCACTTATTATTCTCACGTTGATTTTTTAAACTGCCCTTTTAAAATCCCTTGTTTGAAACTGAAGCCATGCTTCAGTTTCAAACAGTGGATTCGCCAAATTGATTGAGGATCTGGTGAGTTCACACTCATATCTTTAGCTTCCACTCTTTCGTTAAGTTTCAATCCCAACTAATATCCGGATTCATCCATAACCTAATTCCACATAATTATGGTTTATTGGCTAGTTTCTACAACAGCTTTTCTCTTAGCACCTAATCTGCGTTTTCCAGATCTTGAAATATAAATGGACTGGTTGGTGGAGTCCTTTGTCCTTGTACTCCCAGATTCTTTTTCATCAGTCAGATTCTTGATCTCTGAGAAGTTGCCCGTCTTGTGTTTCCTTTCAGCTGTTAGTTAAAATGTCCTTTTGTGAAAATCCTCGTTATCTTTAGTTTTCCTAAACTGTCAAGCGGAAACAGTGAAGTCGTAGGTTATTTCACCCCTCTCATATGAAGACTTCTAAAAATATTTGTCATCTTTCTTGCTCTTCGTAAAATCCATATTTGTCCATTTCGCTCTATTTGTAGATTACTATCTTTATGTTCTTCAGCATCACTTCCAGTTTGTCTCCATCGTAATTTGGTCGCTGACGTGTTTCCGAAATACACAGCGCAGTATTTCGTACACAGGATTTCAGTATTTTCCTTTCCTTTAAGGATTTCTTTAATGATTCCTGTTCTTGATATTGTTTTTCTTCTGACATTTTCTGTGAGGCAACTTTACAAACATTTACATTTCAATAATTCTTTAATTTTATGATTATTTTGTTTTATGATTATGATATTTTATTTTACGATACACTTCTTTATACAGTGATCATAGTAACTGAACTCACTACTTTAATTTTTATTTTGTGAATAATTAGATAATCTCTGCAGTATTTTGTCACTGATATGTTTAGTGATATTTTTTCCCGCAAAGACAAAATACTTGAACGCATTTTATCTTTGTGGTATTTGTCATTGCTCTACATTTTGTTCTTTTTTTGGTCATCTGCAAATTTTACGGAATTAATCTTTACTCTCCGCTGAGATTCATGCCTGTTTTCATCTTTTCAATGGTCAGAATTAACATCATCTACGGGATAAATTGTTGAATATTTTAATTTGGTTTTTAGAGTTCATGCCAATGTATGGTGGATTTGATGTCTTGCTGTTACCTGAAATTCTCCACGGGCATCTTAATTTATAAATGAAACCAGGTATTTGTAACTGTTATTAGTTTTTCGTGTAGCCAGGAATCTTTTTTTTTTCTGATTCATTACATTGGCCATTTCCAAATTTTTTTACCAATAATTCTTGATCACCTTTGCCAACTGTTGCATTCCAATGCCTTTATTATCAGATTATCTTTTGGATTTGCTTCCAGCATAAGATCTCGCCGACATATTCCTTTTTCGTTCCCAATATGGTCAACATATATACATGTTGACCATATTGCAAATTTTGCAGTAGTATGCATTTATCATCCAAAGCATCCTTCTTTCCATCTGGCTTGGCATAAGCTAAACATATTGATTTTGTTTCTCATCGTGTCTAACTTAGTGTTCTCAAGTCTAAGTAACTGAATCATTGTCCTCGCATTCAACTTTCCAGTATTGCAAGGATTTGATTTGTTGACGACGTCAGCAGCCTTGTGTTTGTGTGTGTGTTAGTTAAGGATCAACGTGCAATACCCAGAAAAAGAATGCAGTCCCGAGTCTTAGGAAAAATAGAAAGCATTTTCCTTTTACTTTCCACATTAGAGGCTGTAAAAACAGGTATTTTGGGGTTGTCAAAGCCGCCTCTACAAGTTCATTCGGAAGCCAGTTGAACTTTTTAGAGTTATGCCTTTTAATGATACTGTAGGCCACTGCCTTCTCGATCTTATAAATTTAAATATAGATTAATGAAACAAAGAGCCAAAAAGCTTCACTTCGGCGATGTAAAAATTATTTAAATTGAGGGGATATTTAATCCCACATTATTTCCAAGCCGAATATGAAACTCTAAGATTCGGCTTTGAAATTATGTGGATTAAATATCCCTTCAATTTAAATAATTAAATATAGATTGTTATTAAATTCATGTGACTTCTCCACCATTTGTTTTAAAGTCTGGATGAATCGCCCACATTTTCCTAAATCCAGCTTGTTCTTCACGACTCTCTCTTCCGAACTTTTTCTTGGTCTTTATGAAGAATGATTCATACATTTTACCAGAAGTACGCATTAGGGAAGTTCCTCCGTAATTCTCACAGTTTCATTTCTTTTTTTTTTTTTTTTTTTCATTTCATTTCCTATTACTACCATCTGTAACTCGACCATCTGACCAAGACTCCTAAATTACCCCCAGTAGTCACTGCACAACGTTTATATCACGACATTTGAGTATTTCTCACGGATTACCATTGTGTGCAAGCTGCCATTCCACATTCAGGATTCTGATCGTTTTTCTACCTCAAGTACAAATAGGTATTTTTCATTTACGCGCATTTTTCCCGCTGTTCTATAACTGTTTGCTTGTTTCATTAAACGCTTTTTCAAAGCAACTCTAGACTACCCTCAATAGATCCAGAATACTCCGTTCTTCACATTTCACATTACTTTTTTTCCCTTTTATACTATTCTTTTTCTCCAATTCTTTTTTTTTTTTCATAGTGCTATCGGGTATCATGAGACTAAAATGTCTTCGCATGTCTTCTGTTTAGCTATTTTTATACAATTTTCTTTCATTTTTTTATATCATTTAAAAAAAGATTTTCCTAATTCAATTTTCCCAATTCATTACATCTCTTTTGATGAATAAATCATTTTTTAAAGATTATGTCATTGCATTTTAAGGTCTGTTTTTGTCTTCAAACTCGCGTCTCCCCCCTCCCACCCAAATAATATTTTTATATTTCAGTCTGCAGATCATGTTGCCGATTAATGTGTAGATCATGTTGGATTCTTTTTTAAAACTTACTCTTTTTCAGTACGATACCCATTTTTACTCTGTATTGAACTAAACAATGGTTCGAAATCTCCTGTACATTATATCCTGAACCACTGTGAGGATATTGTTTTCCAGACCCCCGTGGAGTCACACGACTCCTCGTATATACTCATACGAGTATATGTTTATAAT